>NC_029787.2:1713180-1719235 GCF_000816755.2 Arachis ipaensis | reverse complement strand
ATCTTATATCTATAAAAAATAAAATTTGTTTAATAAAAATATTCAAACATCAAATTTACGTTAATTTTCTTAGAAAATTATGTTAAATAATTTCTAAATTCTCCTTTCATAAGTTTCGACACCCTCTTTAAAACTCTCACTCAAACACTATGCAAAAATTATTCAACCATAATTTTACTTTGACTCATAGACTAAGGAAATGACTTTAGGTAAGTTAAACTAATTGCATAAAATTATTCTTACAAAATATAATTGAAAATTAAATAATACTATGATTTCTTTAAAAATTTTGTAAAAAAATTTAGCTCATTTAGGTAAATTAATGATATACTCCCAACTCACCTACCTATGTTCAACCACTACAATACTACTGCCATATAACGGCGGTTCTGGAGTCATATTGTAGCAGCTAAATACTCGTTGGAAGATAAGTTGCGGACAAACAATTTGCGGTGGTTTAAGCTAACCGCTGATGTTAAGCTTAGTTTGATTTTGGGCAAACAAATTATGATAAACATTAGTTAAGTTAAAAGTTCAATATTGTTTAATGTGTGTTTTATTGTTGCAGGTCCATTACTCATTTCATAGCCAAACAATGTAGCTGATTTATTCCAATTCCCTTAGTGCTTCAAGCTACTGCACAAGCCCAAAGCATTTTAACATAGCACCGTTCAAGTAAAATAAAAGGCTATACATTTGATAAGAGAAAAAGGACAGCTGTCTACATCATGAGCAAAGCAGGACAGCTGAAAGAAAAAGAAATAAACAACACAACAAGGACATCTGGGACACTCCCACTACTCTAAGGACATCAGTAAAGCAAAAATTCAGAATATGAAAGAGCAAAACACAAACTTGCAAGAATGCAGAAGTAGTGGAGCAGCTCCTCGTATAGCAGAGGAAATGGAGCAGAAGAAAAAGGTAATGCATGCCAAGGAAGAAAGCAAAGCCAAGGACAGCAGAGGTGGTGGACGGGTTCCTCAACCAGCAGAAAAAGTGGAGCAGAATGGAGCAAGGACTGCATGCCAGCTGAGATAGCTCCAATGGGTAGCTGGGACAAGGAAATGGAAGAGGCAAATTAGAGAGCAAGCTGAAGATATATATCCAACCTCATTCCAACATTTGAAGACAAGAAAAAGAGAGCAAATTTAGAGTATCATCTATTCACACTTGACCTGAATTCTTTTTCTTCTACTAGTGCTTAATTTCTGTTTTTTTGTTATGGCTATTTTGTGTCATTTTGTGTATTGAGAAAAGGCTGAAGATGTGAGTGAAAAAGCCAAGAGAGAAAAGGCAAGAGTGATGCATGTAAAAGCCACTGAAGTTCTGTGTATTTGGGTTGATGAACTAGGATTAGTTCCCCTTGCCAAATTGGGTTAACACTTGGTGAGTTCGATTCTGTGTAGATTCCCCTTCCAAGTTGGGACAGCACTTTGGGTTGCTAAGCTTTGGTAAAGAAAACTTAGGGGTAGATACTAGTTGAATTAGAGAGTAATTCAATAGTATTGGTGAATGTAATCAGTGGATTATAGTGAAAATTCCACCATGATTTGTGGTGGAGACTGGACGTAGGATTCATTGCACTTAGAATCCGAACCAAGATACATGATTGTCTCTTTCTCTTCTTCCCTTCTCTTTTTTCTATTCTGCACATGAAACAAAACGAAAAAATCTCCTGCAATTTCCGTTTCCGCGAAAACAGAGCTTGAAAAGCTAAATTTGTGCAAACTTGATTCAACCCCCCATTCTCAAGTTCAATCAATACCATCAGCTGGAATAATCGCCGCGAATTAAGAAATAGTTTTGCAGCGGTGTTTACCCACGGCCATAGGGGTTTCACAAAATGTATATCAATTTTGCGGCGGTTTGCGAACTACCACTAAATAGCAGCGAAATGAAAACGATGGCTGTTTTGCAGCGGTTAAAAACCGCCGCCAAATTCTGGATTCCCATTAAAGTTTTAGTTTTTTTTTTATTATTTTGCCCCTTTTATAGCTGTCTATTTATTCAACTTTTATTTGTTAGTTACTGATTAATTTAAAAAACTTCCAACCAAATAAAACAACAAAATAGCATAACAAACCAAATTATATATATGCAAACAAAACATATATAATGAGATTGTCATAAGTGCATCATTCAATATAAAGAGTAGAATTCGATAATTTCAAGAAAATAAACTTAAAACATTAAAACAATTTAAATTCAATAGTATCTAATTACATTGACTGAAAGTCATTATTTTTGTTGCAGATCATAATTGCCAAAAGAAAATGGCCTTGCGTGCCATGAGGCCGGTGTACTGCCCAAATAATCCAGCTCTGCAGCAATGTCAGCGGGCAAGTTGTCTCCTTGCTGTCGTATTAAATATCCTAAAAGTTTTTCTATTGACTGTCTTTTCGCCTTCTCTTCTGCTATCTCAGCCTTTAATTCTGCAATCGTCCTCTGATACTCTTCAGTTGGCATACCAAAACCCGATGGTTGTGCAGCAGCATTACCAAAAACTTGGTTGGGACATGGTCCAGCACCTAATGTATGAACTCGTCCTGGATGCTCATTTCCAAAAACTTGTACTAGCGAATCATTTTGTAAAACGTGCTTAGAGAATTCATCTTGCTTCTCAATATTCGCAATTACTTCCTACAGATATACAAAAAATTGGGTTATCATAATTTAAAATTAGCACAATATATACAATAAGCTAAGTTTAAAATTTTCAAATATTACTTACACCAATAACACGCGCATCGGAATGGATATAAGAGCCATTTTTTTATGAGTGATGATTCACAACTCTCCTCTACCAACGGGCATTCCTCGTACTTTCTCCTATAACATTGATATCGACACAATTATATAAATAACAACACCATATTCAGGAAAATTAAGCAAAAACTCATAATAAAACGTTTAGGACGATTCTAAATAGAAAATTACATCAAGGACGATTTCGATTCTGACCCTCAACGTTAGGGACCAAAACAATACTTATCCCTAATAATTTATTACTACTTCGTCTTTTGTTCTTGCCAATGTTTTGGAGTCCCCAGTATGTGTATAAAGTTGCTTACTCGGATTTAAAGCGTTTTGTCTACACTTTTTTCTATGAACAAATAACACAAATACAAATGAGAATGAGATGTTGAGTATAAAATGTAAGGAGTCTATTATGTACATATGCATGTTTTGGTGGAAATAATAAAAAATACCAAGGGTTACCTTTATTTCTGCGATATTCAAGAAACCATTTCCAGTTATTTTTTTCTATTCTTGATGGGCGATGCTTAACATTTTCCTCAAAAGTCCTTGTTCCTTTGTAAAACTTATGATATAAGTTGTGTCTTGTATCCTTCCAGTTCTATATATCCTATCCTTTGCAACATGAGTTAACATATATAACTTATTTAACTTGTAAATTTTTTTACGTAAAACGAATATAAAAATAGTATTACGAGTTTAAGTAACAATGATTTAAATATATGTAGTTTAAAAAAATAGTGTTAACTAAACTAGATTATACCCATATGGTTATTACTAAAAAAAATATTGAAATATGTAGTTAAACGCAATTTGCAGTGGTTGAAAGAAAATCGCCGTAAGATGTAAAATAATAATTCACCCTAAGTATATATCGCGGCAGTTCTAGAAAAACTACCGCTAAATACAAGGTTGATTGCAGCCCATTATTAACTGTCACGATGTGTACCATAATTATTCATTTAGTAGCGGTTTTATGATTTTATAAAATCGCTACAAAATTTTCACTGCTATCTGCAAAAATTATTATAGTCATCCTAACCATTTCTATCCATACATAATCACAATTCACTTTTGGTAGACATCAATTTAAAAGGTAAATATTGTCAAAGATAAAATTAGTTTTTTTAAGTTATTTTTTTCAAAATCAGTTTTTAGATAAAAACATTCAATTTTAAATAAAAAATAGGTTTTTCTTTTTTATGTGCAAAAACCATTTGTCCGTAAAAAATCGATTAATTTTTGAAAAACAATTTTTATTTTTTAAATTAATTTATTAATTTTATAACCGGTTAATAACCCATTTTATTATTTAAAACTAGTTTAATTTATTAATCAGGTTTAGTTTCTCTGTTAATTTTATGTGCAAATTTATATATTAATAACAAATTTAAAAAGTAATTATATTTTAAATTTTGTTTTAATATAAATATTATTATATTTTAAAATTTTTTATTATTCCAAATTTTTTTTTAAATTTTGCCACCACCGATATAACATGATGACATAACAATTATTTTGTAACATGTAATATTGATGTGTTATGTCATTATGTCACGTAATATGTTATCATCTATATAAAAAAAATAATTTGAGCTACAATTATATATTTTATCGTTAATGTGATTAGGTGAAAACTCAGGTGTAATCGACTTCACGTGAAGTTGATAGTTGAGAGCCGTTAGATGAAAATTTAGTCAAATTAGGCAAATCATCTAACGGCTCTCAGTTATCAACGTAACTTCACATGAAGTCGACTGTACCTGAGTTTCCATCATGTGATTAACAAAAGTTTTGAAGGGAGTGGATCATTTCCAGTAAAAAAAAAACTAGATGCTATAAAGTGTTTAATCTAACCTTTTATTATTTTCTCTCTCCTATTTAATTTTGGTCTCATTTATAAAATTAAAGGCAAGAGATTACACTTTATTCTCTCAAGTATTTTTTTTCACTTGAGAGAATCCATTTCCAATTTTGAAAGACTAATCTGAAAACGAGGTTATGTTTAAAGAACGAATTTGAATATTTATCCAAATAAAATTTGAATGATTATTCCAATAGTACTCTCGTTGCATTGGGTTTGCCAAATAAACTCAGAAGCCTAAGAGTCCATCCTAGAAAAATACGTGATCACTTAAATGAATATACATGCATGCATTTTCAGTCATTAAAACGAAAAGAAGAAAGGTTAGGGTTACATTATATTCTTTCTTAGGTCTATAAATACATCCCAAGTTACCAAGTTATTTTCATTCTTAATCACCCTAGAAAATGTCAGGATCGTCATCAGTATCACCATCAATCAAAAGTTATAGAGGAATTAGCGGTGCCTCAACCATTGAACTCAACCCTAACACTTCCAAATACACCATCGAACTTCGTGGAGCTGAAATTGAGACCACAGTCACTGACAAATCAACCGTTGTAGATCAATGGGTTCAAGACATGAACGCTCTATATGCAACAAATTCATCCATTGTTGTTGGCATAGATATTGAACGGTGTGCAATAAGAAACAAATCCGCAACATTGAATCTTTGCATTGGTAACAAGTGCCTTATCGTGCAGCTCTTCTACATTGACAATTTGCCTGATTCTCTCAAGAACTTTCTCATGAACCCTAATTTCTTTTTTGCGGGTTTCGAGTTTGCTAATGATATTCCTAATATTAATCGAGAGTATGGTCTCAATTTCTGTGTGCATGCCGATATTAAGAAGCTTGCCTTGGAAAAATGTCGAAACCCGTGGTCTGATCCGCCGGGTTTGAAGGATATAGCTGAGCGTCTGGTTCGTTTGGAAATTAAGAAGCCTAAGCTTGTGAGTTTGAGTAATTGGGGAGCTAGGGTTTTGAGCATTGAACAAGTTGAGTATGGATGCATTGATGCCTATGTTTGTTGTAAGATTGGTCACATTCTCCTCAGGGATGATTGATCACTTGATCTTGATGATGCATGTTTAATTATTTTGTGTCATTAATGATAATAGTATTCACTAGTGGAGTGATTAAGAAAAAAATGGTGGTTGATTTTGCTTATGTTCTTAATCTTTGATTAGGTTGTTTTGGTTCTTAGTACAAGTCTTTGTTTTGTTCAGAGATGGTGAAAAAGATCAATTAGAATCATCTTACTTTTGGAAGTGAATGTTTAAACATATCCTTTTTATAATTGTATATGGGTTTAGCTTATATATATTTTAAGTATTATTGTAAGCAAATACTTTTTAATTTTTATTCTAATAAATATAAAATAAATGCAACTTTAAAATTTGTATGTTTTTTATAAAGAAAATACTGGAGAGT
>NC_029787.2:1710775-1713155 GCF_000816755.2 Arachis ipaensis | reverse complement strand
AATCTAACCTTTTATTATTTTCTCTCTTAACTATTTAATAACTTTGGTCTGTCTTTTATAAAATATAAATGTAAGTTTGGATATATTTATTATATATCTGTAGATCAGACGAGATTATATATGATAAACACAAATCAAGTAGTGATATACTTTGCTAGACCCAAAATAGTTACTCTAAAAAATAAAATGAAATTACACTTATTCTACTCTATCTCTTTGCATTGGGTTTGTCAAAGAAACTTGGAACAATAAGAGTCCAACCTAGAAAAATACATCACTCTCGGTCATAAAAACAAGAAGAAAAGATAGGGTTAAGGTTACATTACATTCTTTCTTAAGTCTATAAATATATCCCAAGTTACCAAATTATTTTCATCCCTAACCACCAATCTCCCTGGATATCTTCTAATTGTCTCTTGTTTTTCATTTTCATAACAAAATGTTTGGATCATCATCATCATCAACAATCCCTAAACTTGGAATTAGTGGTGCCTCCACCGTTTTATTCAACCATGACACTTCCAAGTACACCATCAACTTTGATGGAAAAGCAATTGAGACCACAGTCACTGACAAAGCCACCATTGTAGATCAATGGGTTCAAGAAATCGACATTCTATACGCAGGAAAATCGTCCGTTGTCGTCGGCTTAGACGTTGAATGGAGACCACATGCGATTTCATATTTGAGCAACAAATCCGCAACATTGCAACTTTGCATTGATGACAAGTGCCTTATCTTGCAACTCTTCTACATTGATAATTTGCCTTTTTCTATAAAAAACTTCCTCCTGAACCCTAATTTCACTTTTGTGGGAATTGAGGTTGGTGATGATATTTTGAAGCTTAGAAATGAGTATGGTCTCAATTGTGGTCGGCATGCGGATATTAGAGAGCTTGCAATGCAGAAATGGCCCGGTCGGTTTCGCCGGCCGGGGTTGAAGGATCTAGCTAAGGATTTGGTTGGTTTGAATATGAGGAAGCCTAAGCATGTGAGTATGAGCAATTGGGAAGTTAGGGTTTTGAGCATTGAGCAAGTTGAGTATGGTTGCATTGATGCCTATGCTTCTTACAAGATTGGCCACAATCTTCTCAACAAGCGTTGGTGATGATGCATGTTTATAGTGTGTGGTGTTATTAGGTTATTAGTGCTTGTATATTTAGTTATTATTTTATGTGGTTTTTAATGTTTTTAGTTATTAGTTATTAGTAGTAAAGTAGTACTTATTAGTAGTGGAGTAGTAGTGATCAAGAAAAGTAGTTTTTAATTTTGTTTTTATTTTTAATCTTAATTAGCTTGTTTAGGTTCTTAGTAAAAGTCTTGGAATGTTTTGAGAGTTATTATTATGATCCTATTTATAATAAACTATTTGGAGTAATATTATTTTAGGAGTTTTTATTTGTTATTATTAGATATTTGTTTAACTATATATGCATATCAACATTTCCTCCCATATGGGATACATAGGTTGGTCAGCAGAGAAAAATATATAAGGTTTAAATTGAATTAAAAAATAATCTATCATTGAGCAAGTTGAGTATGGATGCATTGATGACTATGTTTCTTGCAAGATTGGTCACAAGCTTCTCAGGGATGGTTGATCATGATGCATGTTTATAGCTTATGTATGGTGTTATTGGGTAACTAGATCTTGTTTATTTAATTTATGTGGTTTTCAATCTTTATAGATATTGTTATATATATATTTGTTATAGTTATTAATTAGTTATTACTAGTAAAGTAGTGTACTTATTAATAATAATGGATTGATGAAGAAAAATGGTTTTTGATTTTGTTTGTTTTTAATCTTACATAAGGTTGGTCTTGTTCCTTCTATATGTTACTTAAGGGTTCTAATATTTTCAAGGTATAGTACTAGTTACAATTAATTATTTGGAGTAATATTACTTTTGGAGTTTTTTTTTGGTTAGATAAATTAACTTTGCATATCATCATTTCCATCCTTTATTTATAGCTTTTTAATTTTGGTGTTTTCTTTCTAATTAGTGTATTTTTTTATGTGAAGACCATAAATCAGGGAATTAGATTTGTGCTTTTCAATTTTTTTTAAAAAAAATATGTAATTCTAACTTTCTAAGGGTTAAATTTGTTTTTAATTTTAAATTTTTTTAAACATACAAATTTGATCTTTAGCTTTATATTTATTGAAAAAAATTAAAATAATAAAAATGAGGGTTCAATTTGGTATTTAAAATAAAAAAATCATATAAAAAGTACACTAATTAACCAGTTACATACAATAAAATATACAATCTTCTTCCATTTCTAAAAAAATTAGCCTCTATTTATTCGATCAATTTTTGTTTTATTTCATTTGTTACTATCACTTTTTGATAAATTTTTAAATCAATATATTTAA
>NC_029787.2:1708150-1710621 GCF_000816755.2 Arachis ipaensis | reverse complement strand
TATAAAAGTTTTTTCTATTAAGTAACCTTAATATGTACTTTTAAGATGCATTTTAGATAAAAGATAGATTTAGATCTATTTTGCTCCGGGTCAGATCAGAATAAATAGACCACCTAATCTATTTCTATTTTAATTCGATCCTAATAATTCTGAGTTAATTAAAGATATTTTAATAAATGATTTTAGAATGAAGTCACTCAATGTTAACATTATTTCTTATAAGATGTTACTTTTCATTCTTATAAAGGAGTAAATTATTATTTTTATTCATAAAAAATAATTAAAAATGACATTGACAAAACTATCATAAAAAATCGATTCATCTTATACCTATCAAAAAATTTTGTTTGATAAAAATATTCTCACATTAATTAAATTTATGTTAATACATAATTTTTGAATTATCCTTTCATGATTTTCTACACCCCTGTAAAACTCACAATAACTCTGACATTATGAAAAAATTATTCAAGCCCAATTCCACTTGGACCCATAAACTAAAAAGATAGATTTTAAGTAAGTTAAACTAATTGCCAATGAACCTTAGCTTGAGTGGCATAATTTTCCTTTCTTTCTGACTAAGAGATCTCAAGTTTTAGCCTCATTTGTTTTATCTTTATTATTACTCGTATTAGTCTTTATAAAATATAATAATTATAAGTTAAATTAAATTTTTTATTAATTAAATGATAGCATATCATCATATAAAATAATGAGATAATAGATTAATACCATTTGTAATAAAATAATTAATTGATATATTTTGCTACATTAAGATATGAATAATTATTTGATATATTAATAATCTGTTATGTAATTATATTATTATGTCATGTGACATGCCGTTATCTATAACGAAAAAAATTAATTTAAGTTACGACTGTATTTTTCATTACTTATGTAATTAACAACATTTTTGAAAGACCAATTCAAAGATTCGGTTATCCTTGAGCAATGAATTTAAATATTAACCTAAATAAAATTGCATTAATTCTACTGTCATTACATTGGATTTGCCAAACTAAAATATTTATCTTATTTAATATTTATTAATTATTAAAATATTTGTCACCCTAGATTATCCGAATAGATTGGGATCGAAATGCTAAGAGTCTATCCTTGAAAAATACATAATCACTTAAATGAAGATACATACATGCATTAAATAATTATAATAACTTGGTGAGTTTTTCTTTGACTTTTTTCTGACATATAGGAACTCTAACTATTGGAGGAAAGAAGGAGTGAGTTCCCGTACAAGGATCAAGGTAAGGGAGTCCCTCTAAGCAGGGACTCAATATTCACTATACAAGGTATAAATAGTAGTCCTATTAATTAGTTAGAGACAAAAAATTTGTATGCCTTCAATATAGCACAATAATACTAATTTAAATAATATTATTGAAAAAAATTAATTATATTAATTTTAAGTATTTTAATTAATTAATTAAGTGGGACCACAATAGGGACTAAAGTTAGTTCCTCCTAATGGAGAAGAGAGAGATGCTTTGAGTTCCTATTTATTGTTTATGACGCAAAAGCTTATGTGGAGTTACTTTTTATGACAGGTAGGCCATAAACAGGAACTGGGATGAGTTCCCTACTGGAGATGGTCTTAGTCCTCAGTGATAAATACATAAAGGATAAGAAAAGGTAGAATTACATAATTACATTATATTCTTTCTTAAGTCTATAAATAGTTAAATACATCTCAAATTACCAAGTTATTTTCATTCTTAATCACTTTATACCCGAGGAAAATGTCTGGATCATCATCATCAATCCGTAAGTATAATGGAATTAGCGGTGCGTCAACCGTTTTATTCAACTCTGACACTTCCAAATACACAATCAAATTTGATGGAAAAAAAATTGAAACCACAGACAAAGCCACCATTGTAGATCAATGGGTTCAAGACATTAATGTTCTATATCCAGCAAATTCATCCGTTATCGTTGCCTTAGATATTGAATGGAAACCGAATACGCTTCAATATTTGCAGTACAGATCCGCAACACTACATCTTTGCATTGATGACAAGTGCCTTATCTTGCAACTCTTCCACATTGACAAATTGCCTCCTTCTCTCAACAACTTTCTCAAGAACCCTAATTTCTTTTTTGTGGGGATTGAGGTTTCTAAAAAAACTTCTAAGATTAATGACGGGTATGGTCTCATTTTCAATGGTGTGCGTGCTGATATTAAGGAGCTTGCCATGAAAAAATGGCCTGGACAATTTCAGTTCTCGGATTTGAAGGATCTCGCTAAGCAACTGGTTGGTTTGAGTATAAAGAAGCCTAAGCTTGTGAGTTTGAGCGATTGGAAAGTTAGGGTTTTGAGCATTGAGCAAGTTGAGTATGCATGCATTGTTGCCTATGTTTCTTACAAGATCGGTCACAAGCTTCTCATGATGGATGATTGATTAACTGATCTTGATGATCGATGCATGTTTAATTAGTTTTTGTTATTG
>NC_029787.2:1703130-1708119 GCF_000816755.2 Arachis ipaensis | reverse complement strand
AGAGCAATTGGAAATCTAGTGTTTTGAGCATTGAACAAGTTGAGGATGCCTATGGTTCTTAAAAGATTGGTCCCAAGCTTCTCAAGAATGGTTGATTCATGATGTCCTTGTGTTAGTTTGTGGTGTTGTTGGGTTAGTTCTTGTTTAGGTAGTTCATGTTGCTCTTAATCTTAGTTATTAATTATTAGTGGAGTGATGAAGAAAAATGGTGGTTGGTTTTGTTTGTTGAATAAATTACCATTTGTATCCATGAAAAATACAAACGTTGGCAAATTTATTCATATAAGAATAAAACGATAATTATATTCACGAAAGATAGTTTCCGATCCGTGTGCCAAGAATATTCTAACGGATCAATTGTATAACCAACGTCTGGAAACTCTTGGCACACGAAAGTCATCTTCCATGGTTATAATTGTCGTTTTATTTTTATATAGGTATATTTGTCAGCATCTATATCTTTTATGGATAAAAACGATCATTTATTCTTATTTGTTATTTTAGTTAGCTTGTTAATTTGTATCTTAGTACGTATAGTTCTAGCTTCTAACTAGCTAGGTTAATTAAGGGCTTAATACTTTAATGTTCTGAGAGTAATTATGGTACTAATTATAATTAAGTATACTTGGACGAGTAATATATAATTTTGGAGATGTTTTCCGTTATATATTATATATTTAACTTTGCAAATACTGATCAGCAGATAAAAATAATTTATTAGCTATGACTAAAGTAAATTTAAAACATAATCCTAAATGAATGTGTGAATCCTATATCTAATGATACAAAAAAGTCTAAAATATTGTAATTGCTTCAACACAACTACGAAGAAGATCATGTAATCCATGAATGAAAGACAAGCTCAATTGTTGTTTCATATTTTTGCCCTAAATCATACACCAACTTGATTGCCATATATACTTCAACGTCCAATGCCAATTAAATTGAGCTATAACAGCAAACAATTGAGATCATGTGCACCACAATTGAGATCATACTCATTTCTAATCTTAGAAATATCATCAGCAACCTCAACCCCCCACAAAAGTGAAATTAGGGTTCATGAGGAAGTTCTTGAGAGAAAGTGTCAAATTGTCAATGTAGAAGAGTTGCAAGATAAGACACTTTTCATCAATGCAAAGTTGCGGATTTTTTGTTGTTCATGTAGCGAGAATAATTTGGCCTCCATTAAACATCTAATCCAACAACTACGGTTGATTTTCCAGCATATAAAGAACATTGATTTCTTCAATCCATTGATCTACAACAATAATAGCTTTGTTTGTAACCGTTGTTTCAATTGCTTTTCCACCAAAGTTGATTGTGTATTTGGAAGCACCACTATTATTATTACTACTACTACTATTGCCAAATAATCTATGGATCCTTGATGATGATCTATACATTTTTCTTATGTAAAAGAAAATGATGAGACAGAGTTTGGTAGATCAAACTAGCTAGAATGAATGTGATTTAATTTGCAACCGAGGAGTATTCATCAACTCCAAAGTCCAATGAATAATCTCTCAAATACTGTAGAAGCACAGTATTTATGGACTTATCAAATAAGAATTTATCATTTTGGATCCCGCTAGGGAGACAATGTACTATTTGTATAATATATACAATGGGCTATTGAGTTACAAAATGAACATCCTCCGTACTATCTAGAATAATCATCCGAGTACTAGGGATAATAAACATCTTCTCAAAAGATTAAACTGATTTTGGGATTTACAAAGATCGAACTCTTGACCTTTCGGATCTAGCGCTCTAATACTATGTCATGATACCACTCATTCGCTGATAAGAAAAAGTAACACTAATGGTTATATCCCTAATACTCCATAAACCTCCATTGTACACATTGTACAAATATTTCATTGGCTCCTCATTCTTTCCATATCGTTTTTTGTCTTGTTTTGGTCTAATAATTAATAGTGAGTATATATAGATGGTCATTTAATAAGTGATGATACATTTTTTTTAGGATGGACTTTTAGAGCACCTCCAATGGTGAGTTCCTCTTTGACTTTTTTCTAACATATAGGAACTCTAACCATTGGAGGAGAAAAGGAGTGAGTTCCTGCACAAGGATCAAAGTAAGGGAGTCCCTCTAAGCAGGGACTTAAATTAATCAATAATAACTTGCCATTTGGCAAATTATTATAAAAAAATAATAATATAAAATCTGGAATTATTTTTAAATTTATAAATTTAAATAATATTATTAAAAAAATTAATTATATTAATTTTAAGTATTTTAATTAATTAATTAAGTGGGACCACAACAGGGACTAAAGTTAGTTCCTCCTAATGGAGAAGAGAAAGATGCTTTGAGTTCCTATTTATTGTTTATAACGCAAAAGCTGATGTGGAGTTACTTTTGATGACAGGTGGACCATAAACAGGAACTGGGATGAGTTCCCTACTGAAGATGGTCTTAGTGTTCTCAATTATTGTAAAATAAATAAAGAAGAGGTAATAAAATAAAGTATAAATAATGTTAGAGAATTATTAGAATTTTTGTACTAACTGATCTAAAATGATTTTAATGGTTCTCTCTCTTACGTGGCTTTCTTTACATGTAAAATTTTTGTATTAATTTTTTTATATTTTCCCATAAACTAATTTATGTTGATACTACTTTTACTAAATACTAAATAATAAAAAATAATTTAAATTAATAGCAATTTTAATTTATTAAATGATATTGACAACTAAAAATTACAATTTAAGTAGTATATATACACTTACATATATTGCTTTAAAAATGCACAAAAAAGTAAGAGCAACAAGTGAAACAAGACAAAAAAAACCGTAGAATAAATAGAGGGTGGAAATGACAATATGCAAAGTTAATATATGTAACAAAAAACTCCAAAAATAATATTACTCCAAATAATTACTCTCAAAATATTAAAACAAACCCTTAATAATAAGTAACATACAGAAGGAACAAGACCAACCTACTAATAAAATATTCAAAGACTTGTACTAACAACCTAAACTAGGTTCTATAAAAAAAAAAAAAAACCCAAAACTAGGTAAATAAGATTAAAAACAGAAATTAAATAAACAAGAACTAATAACCCAATAACACCATAAACCATAAACATGCATCATCATGATCAACAATCCCTGAGAAGCTTGTGACCAACCTTCCAAGAAACATAGGCATCAATGCATGCATACTCAACTTGCTCAACGCTCAAAACTCTTAAACATCCCAATTACTCAAACTCACAAGCTTAGGCTTCTTCATACTCAAACCAAGTAGATCGCTGCATAGATCCTCCAAACCCAGCTGATTCCACCGGTCGGGCCATTTTTGCATGGCAAGTTCCTTAATATCGGCATGAACACTACCCAAACTGACACCACCATACTCATCATGAATCCTAGAAATATTTTTAGCAACCAAAATACCCACAAAAAAGTAATTAGGTTTGATGAAAAAGTTCTTGAGAGAAAGAGGCAATTCGCCAATGTAGAAAAGTTGAACGATAAGACACTTCGAATCAACGCAAAGATGCAATGTTACGGTTCTGTTCTTCCTTCCACACCGTTCAACATTTAAGCCAACGATAACGGATTCATTTGCTGGATATAGATCATTGATGTCTTTAACCCATTGATCTACAATTCTGGCTTTGTCAGTGACTACTGTGGTTTCAATTTGATTATAATCAAAGTTGACAGTGTATTTCGCAGTGTCAGGGCTGAAAGAAACGATTGAAGCACCGCTGATTCCATTATAATAACGGATTGGTTTTAACACGACCATTTTTCTTATGTAAAAGAAAAACTAGAGAAAACAAGAAGATATAAGAGGAGTTTAATTATTTGGTGGGGATTAAACAGCGAAAATAATTTGGCAACCAACTTGGGAAGCATTTATATAGACTTAAAATAAAGAATATAGAGCCCGTTTGGATAGGTTTATAAGTGACTTTTTTTTAACTTTTAACTTTTAAAAAGGTGTAGTATTAATGTTTGGTACAATTTTTAAAATAAAATTATAATTTTTTAAAAAGTTATTTTGGTGCTTAAAGAGAAGTTAAAAAAATGACTTTTCTCATAATGAAAAGTTTTTTATCACTTTTTTCTTAAAATAAGTACTTTTAGAACTAAAAAACTAAATACAAAATAACTTATTTATAAGTTACTTTTAATATAAATATTTATTATTTAAGTTATTTCTTTAAAAGTAACTTAATTAAGTTATTTATACCTAGCCTTTCTTCTTGTTTTCTGTTTTTAACTTTTTATGACTGAGAATGAATGTATCTTCATTTAAGTGATGGTGTATTTTTCTACGATGGACTCTTACTGTTCCGAGTTTTTTGGCAAACCCAATGCAACTTTATATCATCTTGAAAAATGTTAGGTGGTATTAGAATTTATTGTTTTTTATTTTCACTTGATCATTAATTTAAGAAGAAGTGTAGGGAGCTAATAAAATATTTATATAATATATACAATGGGATATAGGGATGTTTGATTCAGTAGGATATCATATGTTTATTTCTGGTATTCGGATGGTTATTTTGGATAGTATAAGTGTATTGTGTTTGAGAAATTAGTAGTATTTTATCTTGAATGTTCATTTTTTAACTCATATTAGACCAAATAAATAGACCATTGTACACATTATACAAATACTCTATTGACTCTCTAGCAGGATTCTTAATTTAATTATTTTAATTTGATTCTTTTAATTTAATAATTTAACAATATCTTGCAAAAGTATATTTGATTTTATTATTTACTATTGCAAAAGTATCTATTTGAAAAAAGGGTGTTGAGATTAGAATTAGAAAAAAATAATTTAGAATTTTTAAGTAATTTTTCAGTATTTGAATAATTTTATCGTATAGAATCATTTTTTGTGGATAGAAAATTATCTGATAGTTTTTTTTTATAGATAGATTTATCAGCATCTAAAATTTTTACGAATAAAAATGATAAACACTCAAAATAGTAAAT
>NC_029787.2:1700087-1702972 GCF_000816755.2 Arachis ipaensis | reverse complement strand
TAGTAAAAAAAAAAAAACTCAAATAATTACTTTAAAAAAATAAAATAAAATTTCATTGATTCAACTCTCACTATGCATTGGGTTTACCAAAGAGTTCATCCTTGAAAAATACATCATCACTTTACATCCATGCACGCTCATTCATAAATTCAACAAGAAGAAGAAAGGGTAGGGTTAATTGTGTCAATAAAAGAAAGAAGTTATAGGGTTAGGGTTACATTACATTCTTTCTTTAAGTCTATAAATACATCCCAAGTTACCAAATTACTTCTCATCCCTAACCACCAAACTCTTTAGATATCTTCTTGTTTTCTTTCTCATAAGAATCATGTTTAGGTCATCATCATCACCAATCTATAAACATGGAATTAGTGGTGCCACAACCGTTTCATTCAACCCTGATGACACTTCCAAATACACTATCAACTTTGATGGAAAAGCAATTGAAACCACAGTCACTAACAAATCCACCATTGTAGATCAATGGGTTCGAGAAATCAACATTCTATACGCAGGAAAATCATTCGTCGTCGTCGGCTTAGATGTTGAATGGAGACCAACTGGGATTCCAAATTTGAGCAACAAATCCGCCACATTGCAACTTTGCATTGATGACAAGTGCCTTATCTTGCAACTCTTCTACATTGACAATTTGCCTCTTTCTCTCAAGAACTTCCTCATGAACCCTAATTTCATTTTTGTGGGAGTTGAGGTTGTTGATGATATTTCTAAGATTAGAAATGAGTATGGTCTTAAATGTCGTTCTCATGCTGATATTAGAGAGCTTTCAAATAAGAAATGGCCACTTAGGTATTATAGGAAGCCAGGGTTGAAGATACTTGCTTGTGATTTGGTTGGTTTGAACATGTTGAAGCCTTTGCATATTTGTCAAAGCAATTGGGAATCTAGGGTTTTGAGCATTGAACAAGTTGAGTATGGTTGTATTGATGCCTATGCTTCTTACAAGATTGGCCACAAGCTTCTCAAGAATGGTTGATCATCATGATTTATGTCTATAGTGTGTGGTGTTATGTCTATAGTGTGTGCTTCTCAAGAATGGTTAGTTCTTGTTTAGTTTAAGTTATGTTGTTTTTAATGTTTATAGTTATTATTAGTTATTACTAGTAAAGTAGTGCTTATTAGTGGAGTGATGAAGGAAAATAGCTGCTGATTTTGTTTCTGTTTTTAATCTTAATTAGATTGTTTTGGTTCTTATTACAGATCTTTGAATGTTTTGTTTTTAGGTTGATCTTGATCCTTCAATGTTACTTGCTTGATGGTTTTTAATATTTTAATGTTTTGAGAGTGATTATGATATAATTAAGGATTTTGAGTAATATTATTTTTGGAGATTTTTTGTTACTAGATATATGTTTTAACTTTGAATATGTGAATACAAAAGGATTAAATTAAATTAAAAAAAAAAATCTATCATTGAATATCTTAATATCATAAGATACAAAAAGAAAGTCTAAAAATATTGAAACTAATGAAAGACAAGGTCAAATATTGTTACATCTTCTTTTTAACCTAAACCATCTACCAACTTTGATTGCCAAACTTCATTCAACGTCCAATACCAATCATCTTGAGCTATACATATAGAAATTTTAATAATTAGAAGATGATAATAATATCAACACATGAACAATATAGAATTTCCAACAAACAATTTTCCAAGTATTTAATG
The DNA here is from genome assembly GCF_000816755.2 of Arachis ipaensis. Classification (NCBI taxonomy): domain Eukaryota; kingdom Viridiplantae; phylum Streptophyta; class Magnoliopsida; order Fabales; family Fabaceae; genus Arachis; species Arachis ipaensis. Next base: position 1,701,282 of record NC_029787.2, on the reverse strand, counting down.
CCATAGCAAATAATAATAATAATAATTCATTAGTGCATTCTTAAAAGGGAGAGAGGGAAAAGATTATGCAATTAAAACATGTAAGACAACTAACAATAAAGTTTAACTACTCTGGACTAAATTCTTTTCGGGGACTGATTAGTCTTCTATGTGAAAAGAAAAATAACTGACTTAAAAAAAAATAATATTGACTTTTTCTAGCATAGACTAATAATATTAACTTAAAAGTAAATCTCTTATGTTGGTATTTAAAATTGCACTCTCATTTTAAGGTTAATGAACTTTTAATATACTCAATTTAGTCTTCTAAAATTGATATTCACATGATTTATGTTAGTCCATCGATTATTTTTTATATACCCACGATGTGTTGACGAAAATTGTTACTATTACATGTCTTAATATAGTTCAATTACATATAATGAGATGGTTACATGTCACATGTCAGTAAGTGATACATCATCAGCTAATTACACATGATTGAAGCATGTTCTGACACAACGTTAACAATTTATGTTAGAATGTTACCATCATAAAGTCACTTATTTTAAAAGTTTAAATTAATAAGAGAAAGTAACATTAATGGTTATATTTCTATCACTTTTTTGTAAACAAAGACTTCTTTTAAATTTACTTAATTTTTGCATAGGTATTCTTTTCTTTTCTTTTTTTTTATTTGTCTTATGTTATTTTTTCATTTTTAGGATTAACTAAGAACCAAACTTTTAACTTTTTGGACATAAAACTTTAATATTATGTCGTGAAACACTCATTTTAAAAGTTCAAGTTAATAAAAAATAATAACATTAATGATTATATCTCTAAGAACTATATCAACACGCCGTTAACAAAAAATAAAAGAGAAACTAACATGTATCATGGATATTAGAGGGAGCATGATGACTACCTCGAATCCGACAGAAGCAGTGCTTTTCTCGAAGAGGAGAATTTGATATAGGATCTGAAGGTTTGAGGATGAGAGAATGATTGAGGGTACAACCATTTTCAGTACGGAACTCATCCCAATCCTTATTTATGTTTCATCTGTCATAAAAAGTAATTTTACATAAGATTTTGCGTCATAAACAATAAATAAGAACTCAAAACATCTCTCTCTTCTCCATTAGAAGGAACTAACTTTAGTCCTTATTATAGTCCCACTTAATTAATTAATTAAAATAATTAAAATTATTGT
>NC_029787.2:1695525-1699306 GCF_000816755.2 Arachis ipaensis | reverse complement strand
ACAAATTCCTATATGTGAAATTACAAAATTATTTAATATAAACATATATGTAATGTAATATATATATTTTTTAAAATTCTTTTAGTAATTTGTCACATGATAAAAAATTATTGGTTAGTGAAAATTCCTTTTTAGAGGGACTCTTGATCTCGGTCTTAATGAAGAGATTCTCTTCACTTTTTATTTTAATGGCCTTTTTTTTCTATGTGTTAGAATAGAGCTTTTTTTTACTATCATTAGAGTTGCTGTTAAGATTAAATTTGATTTGTCTTGAGAAAAAAATGAAAAAAAATCTTTTAAAATAACAATGTTTGTAAAATAGTAAAATAATGTTTTAATCATTTTTGAATTTGTTAACATTTATTATTTGTGAATCCTATTATCTTAATCTAATAATGATTAATAGTATATTTTTTTTTCTAAAATGATAATACAACTTTAGTGGGGTTGGATCTAAAGAAAATATATATAATAAGATGGAGAGAGAGAGAAAGATAGGGAGTGTTTAAAGTAGATTAACAACTTTGACCAGATTTACTGCTATAAATGTTACAAAATTGAGAGATAGCCGTGGCTTGACCAACCACCACTAAATAATCACTGTTATCTACCACCTCTTTTCTAGTGTTAGTAAAATAGTAAATAGTAAAAATAAATTAGAAATGTTTGGTAACTAAAGAAAATCAACTAAAAATAGTCATAACTTGTAATAATTAATGAATATTAAATAAGACAAGTTCTGACTATTTTTTCTTTGTCTACCTAATATTATCCAAAATAAATATACCTTTTGCAAGATCCAAATAGTTATTTTAAAAAAAAATAAAATGAAATTACATTTATTCTACTCTATCTGTTTACATTGGGTTTGCCAAAGAAACTCGGAACACTAAGAGTCCAACCCAGAAAAATACATGATCCCTTAAATGAACATAAATGCACTCTCAGTCATAAAAACAAGAAGAAGAAAAAGGTAGGGTTAATTGTGTCAATAAAAGAAAATTGTAGATTTAGGATTACATTATATTATTTCTTAACTCTATAAATACATCCCAAGTTAACAAACTCCATAGATATCTTTTCGTGTTGTCTCTCATTTTTCATTTACATATGAAAATGCTTCGATCATCAAGCCCTAAACAAGGAATTAGTGGTGCCTCAACCGTTTCATTAAACTATGTCCCTTCTAATAAATACATTATGCACTTATATCAAACAAAAAAATACACCATCAACTTTGATGGAAAAGCAATTGAAACCACAGTCGCTAACACATACACCATTGTAGATCGTTGGGTTCAAGAAATCATCACTTTGTATGCAGGAACAAATTATTCTCGCTACAAGAACAACAAAACCGCAACATTGCAACTTTGTATTGATGACAAGTGCCTTATCTTGCAACTCTTCCACGTTTTCAAGCTGCCACTTTTACTCAAGAACTTCCTCATGAACCCTACTTTCACTTTTGTGGGTGATGAGGTTGCTGATGATATTTCTAAGATTAGAAATGAGTATGGTCTTAATTGTGGTTCTCATGCTGATATTAGAGAGCTTTCAAGTAAGAAGTGGCCAAATAGGTATTATGATGGGAACTCATGGCTAGGGCTGAAGAAACTTGCTTTGGATTTGGTTGGTTTGAACATGTTGAAGCCTTTGCATATTTTTGAAAGCAATTGGGAATCTAGGTTTTTGAGCATTGAACAAGTTGAGTATGCTTGCATTGATGCCTACGCTTGTTACAAGATTGGCCACAAGCTTCTCAAGAATGGTCGATCATGATGCATGCATGTCTATATTTCGTGGTGGGTGGAAACTCGAATGCACAATCTTGTTAAATATGTCAGATCATCAAATAGTTATCGACTATCAACTTTATATGACTGCATCATTTGATCGGTCTTTACCTATTTGGTGTTATTAGGCCACTAATTAGTTTTTGTTTAGTTATTTTTATAGTTATTAATCATTACAAGTAGTACTTATTAGTGGAGTGATCGATGAAGAAAAATAGTTGTTGATTTTGTTTCTGTTTTTAATCTTAATTAGTTTGTTTTGGTTAGTAGTACAAGTCTTTGGAAATGGATTCTTTCTATTTTTTTGAACACTTGAGAGAATAAAATATAATCTTTCACGACCAAAAATAAATAAATAAAAAAAGAGAGCAATAAAGGATGAGATTAAATACTGAACATTATCTAATTTTTTTTTTACTGGAGAGAATCCACTCCCCAAATCTTTAAATGTTTTGTTTTAAGGTTGGTCTTGTTCCTTCTAAGTTAATGGTTTAATATTTTAATGTTTTGAGAGTGATTATGATACTAGTTATAATTAACTATTTGGAGTAATATTATGTTTGATTTTTTTTTTGTTATTAGATATATGTTTAACTTTGCATTTCATCATTTCCTCCCCTATCTTTCACTTGTGGGATTCATATGCTGATCAGCAGAGAAAAATATATGAAAGGATTAAATTAGATTTAAAAAAGTAATCTGTCATTGAATATGTGAATACTATCTATCTTATGATACAAAAAAAATCTAAAAATACTTAAACTGATTTACACAACCATGAAGATGAAGTCATCCAATGAAAGAGAAGGTCAAATATTGTTACATCTTCTTTTTGACCTAAACCATCCACCAACTTTGATTGCCATACTTCATTCAACGTCCAATACCAATCAACTTGAACTATAACATATAGAAGTTTTAATTATTAGATGATAATGATATCAACACATGAACAATACAGAATTTCCAACAATTTTCTAAGTTTTTAATGCTAAAATAATAATAATAATAATAATAATAATAATAATAAATAAATAAATAAATAAATAAATTCCAAATTACTAAATTGGAAAGGGAAGCAAGAATATTACAATGTTATTGCGAGGTTCTCCCCAATAAAATCCTTGGAGCACAACAGGAATGAGGTTGCAAGTGGCAATTATGTAAATCAATAGTGCATTCTTACCCATCCATTCTAGAAAACTAATCTTGTATCTATATCCACAAACATCAACCTACAACAGAGTAAAAAAAATATATTTATTTTATACTTTAAGAACACATGTTAGGTTTATAAATTAAATTAAAAATAAAAGAATTAAAAAAATTTCACTAATAATAACTAAAATTTAGAACACACATGTTAACTAAATCTTTAAAATAACGGGACAAATATAATTTGTATTTACAAAATAAAAACCTTTAACACATTGTTAGTGAGATCAAACTCAACCAAAGTAATAATAAGAGCAAATTATATATATGTGTATATACTTAAGCTTTCGTTAATTACGTTTACTTAATTTTCAATTGTCCCTGCTAAGTAATTATAATTTAATAATTAAAAAATTATTGAAGGATATCTTAGAAAAAAATAATTTAATTATTAATTTTTAAAAAAAATATTTTAGTAAAAATATAATTTAATCAATAAAAGAATAATTTATTAAATGGTATTTTGATAAGCAAAATTTAATAATAAAAAATAATTTTTTTGTTAATGGGTATTTTGTTAAAAAATAATTTATTTTTCTTAAAAAATGGATAAAGTTAACATTAATTAACACAAAAAGTTTAAAATAGATTAAAGAGGAGGTTTTTTAAAAGTTAGAATGGAGAGAAATGTACATTTATAAAATAGAGGGGAGGGGAGTGTCATTTTAGCATTTCGCAGGAGAGAGGAGTAAAATTTTCTCTTAAATTAAATATATTCGCTATAAAAATGGTCTTCCTAACTTTTTATCCTTTTTAAAGATAAACTTTTT
>NC_029787.2:1693692-1695255 GCF_000816755.2 Arachis ipaensis | reverse complement strand
TCTAGAATTAAAGGAAAAACTTTTATATATATTAGTGATTATTAGTATAATGATTTTACTTATGTATAAAATCGAAGAAATGTTATTGATTCTTCGATATATTTATTATTTGTGTCAAATTTAATGATATGATAACATTAAATATGTTTAAATTTTTTTGAGATTGAAATATAACATTTAAATATTAAAGAATAAGACCAAATTAAAATTGAGTCAAATGTTGATCAAAATAGTACTTTATATCTTTCTTATTTTTATGCCACCTCATTTAAAAAAAATATCGTAAATAAACCTAAATACAACTAAGTAAAAGAATAATATGCTTACCAATTATGTCCAATATTAGCCCCAAAATTACAAGAAAACAAGTTAGGGACATCCACTGAAAAATTCTCACTCTATGGTCCTACATTTAGCATTATGGAGATAAAACAAATATTAATTAGAAGCTTAATAATGCATATGAATTAAAGATAAAGATATAATAATATATGTGTACATGAAATTAAAGAAGTGAGTTTTACCTTAAAATGAATTATAATATGCCCATAATGGAGGCCAACAAAGCAGGTTACAACAGCCATCAGAGAACTATAATTTCATAACACACTAGTCAATAAGGCTTTAATTAGCATACCCTTATATTTTTTTTAATTTTCTATAAATACTTAACCAAATAACATATTAGCATTTTTTTTAAGGGCATCAATGCTTTTCAAAGAAAGTAGTTAGCATTCTTGACAATCAATGGTTATGTTAATAATTTTTGAAAAATTGAAAAGCATTTTTAATAGTAACTAATGATGCAAGATGCTTGTTTATACTTTTATTGAAACTTATTTTTTGTTGTTAAAATTACCGAACAATAACTGCTAAAGTATTGTCAAAAATTTTTTATTTTTTCACCATTATTCATATCAAAAATATTATTTATACACTAAATTAACTACTAAAATCAATCACAGTATATTTGTGTATTATATTACACGACATAGTAATGAATATTTAGTGGTGGTTTTGTAAACCGTCGCTATATGTAGGAGTTGCGGCAGTTTTGGAAGTGAGTAGCTAAATGATTTTTTCTTTAAAAATGAATAATGATTTTTTAAAATAAATAACCATAGAAAATGTTTATTTCAGTTGTAGTGTATTATAATTTTGAAATTGTATATAAAATCAACTATATATATGGTTTACTACTAACCTCAAAAATCCTTCAGGATCAAAAGGGGCTTGACACCAAGAAGGAGCATTAGGAGGCAATGGTCCATAATTAGGAGAATTAATACTACATTCCTATAGAAAGATAGAAATAATTAACTAAGATAATTATTTATCAAAGAATAAGAATAACAAAAAATAAAAAAGTAAAAAAGCTAGGTTTATCAAAGAAAGAATATCCATACATGCTTCCTTGCATATATTGGTTTCTTGTACAAATGTTGTATACCTAAAATCTTTCGATCAATCATTCCAACAGCATTACAAGCTGGTCCTGTGTCACCCCTTACACCACATTTGACCTAGTAATAATTAAAAATAATGTTTTTATAATATTTTTTT
>NC_029787.2:1691923-1692581 GCF_000816755.2 Arachis ipaensis | reverse complement strand
AGTATTTAATTTAAATTTAAATTATCATTATTTCTGATACATTTTCTTATTAACCTTAACCATTAGAAACTATGTAACTTCATCAAATTTGAATTAATTAATAAACTAAAAGTACATGGATAAAAAATGAAGGCTTACCCCTGGTATCTATACTTCCTTAATAGGGACAAAACTGAATTAACAGAATCATTACACTTCAACCAAATTTCACATAATGCCGCAACCAAATATGCTATAGCAATTCTCTGACATCAAATGAAGAAAATTAGGAGTGAGGGTTATTTTTTTATATTTTTGTAAAATAATATATATACAACAGAAAATAATGGTAACATTTTAATTTGTGTGCACATTTTTTAAAGAATTCATGTGTTAACCCATTTAACAACCCTAACTAGAGACATAATCGTATAAGTTATCGAACTAGATCGAAAATTACTGCAAAATCAAAGTGAAATTTGCTACAACCGAATTTAAAATTAAAAAAATCTTTTTTTTTTCTAACAATGTAGCAACTGAATTAGTCAATTCAATTGACGAAATTAATTAATATGAAATTAATCATCAAAGAAATTATAACAAATGATATATATCCACCACTATATATAAAAATAAAAATAAAAAATAAAAACAAAAAATTTGTTTGAAAAGGAGTACT
>NC_029787.2:1691265-1691828 GCF_000816755.2 Arachis ipaensis | reverse complement strand
TGCAAGCACCAAATTAAAAATTTGGTAAAATTATCTACTAACAAATTAATTAAATTAAACCAATTGAAAATTTGGCATATACAGAATAAAAGGCTCAGTTAAGCACCTTGAAGAAAAACACCTATTGATAGAAGCTTAAGAGCTCGTAGAATTGCCTTTCTAGTTGCAATAATTCCAGAAGATAATCTCTGTTTATAAATAAAGCTTGTTAAGCAAAATTGATCCAACGTTAGTTTATACAAAGTATGTATATATATAAATATATATATACAAATAATTTAATTAACTTGTGAAATTAAATTAAACATATAGATATATATACCTTGTATGTGAGTGCAAGTGAGACACCAACAATAAAAAGGAAAAATGGCATGACAAAATCTGCTAATGTTAAGCCATTCCATGGCGAATGATTAATCCCTGGAAAGAGTCTACCAGCATGATCCACAAATACCATAAGCTGCATCCTCATAAAGCAATTGCATTATTAGGATTAAAAAAAATTCTCTCAAGATATATGTAATTAAGATTATATATTAAAAAAAAAACATAATTGATGAAAA
>NC_029787.2:1689499-1691239 GCF_000816755.2 Arachis ipaensis | reverse complement strand
CTAATTAAAAAATATAAAAATATTATTCATTTTCTAAAATATGAGACTTTTAAGTCCTCCATCCAAAATATATAAGGATAAATATAGGTCTACTCTTAAAAATATTTACACTACAAGAGAACACGGGACATGGCAACGTACAGTTTTAATTGTCGTTGGCGATGGTTTTAGATGTTTCACTTTTTAAAAAATAAGAAACGTTTTTGTATTTTTAATTAGTTGATGACTTATTTATCTTTGAGATAAAAGATCAAAGACCTATTTATTATTTTTTCTAATTTTTTTATATATTACGATATTTTTTAATCTTAAAAATTATTTAAAAATATGATGCTAGTTAATATATTATTACATATATAAATTAAAATTTGAACTTTTGATACTTATTTAAATGAACGAGTTAATTGATCACTCTATTAAATATAAGTGTCAATATAAGTGTAACTAATTGGCAAATCATTTGAAACATCATCCTCTCCAAAATATAAGTGTCAATATAGCAAGTCAATTTGTGTAGTTGCATATAAATAAATTAATAAACAAATAAGGCCAAAAAAGAAGGCATAAAGGTCAAAAACACACAATCCGATTATTGAACATTCATAAATTAAAAAAAAAACAAAATTGCATAAAAAAAAAAATAAAGGAACAATGATACTTACTGTGACGGTAAGACCTCGAAAAATATCTAGTGAAACAAGACGATCATTTTTATTATTATTATTATCTTTTGCATTGGAAAATATAATGCCACGTCTTGATTCTGAGACTTGCAAATTAGCCATCTCTACATCACCATTTTCTTTGGCATCTTTCTTTGTTCTATTAATCGGATTGAGATGCATCCTTTCTTCATTCTCATCACATTCATCATAATTTCTGACACGTTCATAGCCAGAATTCTCCATCATGGCTTTCAATTTTTTATGGTAATTATTTCTCCAATTACCAAAAAATCATATCCAATATCACAAAACTCCTTTTTTTTTTCCTTTGAAAATAAGAAGGAAAAAAAGAAAAGTAAAAACTTGAAAGTGGGGTTTTATTTGTGTATTCTTCTACTTCCCCTTCCTTGAATTTCTTTCATTGTAAGATGAATTTTTTTTTTTTGGGAACAATACAAATTCAATGCTAATTAGCATTCTTTGTTGTTAGTCTTTCTTTTTTCTTTGTTCTTGCTCTTACTTTAATTATCCCTTGGTTATTAGCATTCTTTGGAAGTCTTTCTTCTTTCTTTCTTGCTTACTTTAATTATCCTTTTCTTCTCCATATTTCTAGGTAGTAAGATGGGGTTTAGAAAATTTTGATTTTTATGTATTTGTGCTATACAAAATTACAAATTAAAATCCGATTTACATGGTGATGATATATAGGACTGGATACAATACAATGCCTTTCTCCATGTGAAATGATTATGAAAACAATAATGCTAGCAACCAAGATGGTTCTAGTAAAAAACCAACCAAATATTTTTGGATGAATCCAAAATCTCTACATGAATAGTGTTTATACTAGATATTAGAATGTTTCTTTTCTTTGTAAATTGGATGATTCTGAATTTATTTTCTGATTTATCATGTTTTAATCATTTGGAGAGAGAAGGAGGGTGAAGAGATAGAAGCTAATTGAATCAGTTTTCGTGATTCACGTTACAATGATACATCTCCTTCTAATTTGAATGTGGTGAAACATTTAATAACCAATATTTTAAATTATAAATAAATAAAATAAATTACTATA
>NC_029787.2:1688416-1689381 GCF_000816755.2 Arachis ipaensis | reverse complement strand
AATAGTATATAATTATCATTATAATTTATAACATTGTTGATTGAAAAATATTTTCGATAAAGGTAAGTTAGTTCGAAGTAATAAAGAGGTCAAAGACATAGGCAGTTTTCGAAAAAATACACGTGCAAGTGTGAGTTGGAGGTAATCGATGCAGATTAGATTATATTTGTTTTATTAAATCGAATAGGCCAAATCGACAAGATATTCGAGACAGGTGATCGAACAAGATATTCGAATAAGTGGATCGAGCAGTTATGGTAGTGGAGAAGTTAAAGGCTTTCATCACGCGAGGAAGTCATAGGAAACGTTTATAGCCAAAAAGCAGGAACGGTTATCAAGGAGTATGCATTCAAGGCTGTGATTTGGTAATTAATTGTAATTAGTTGTCAGTTACCAAAAGTAGATTATAAATACTAGAAAATTTTAGAGAATAAGGGTTGGAACTTTAATTCAAAAAATAATCAAGCACACTCACATCCCCAGAGAATTTATGAGTCTGCGATCGAGTTACTTTTTCGTAGGGTTCCTTTTTTTACTCTTTCAATTTATTTTCTTGTAAACTTTATTTTTCAAGCAAGTTTATCTTCCAAGTACCATTTAATTTCAATGTCCAATTTATATTTCTGCACTTTTAATTTTCATGTCAAAGTCCTTTGACTCACTCAAAGGCACTTTATTGCTTTCTTTATTTTCAATGCAAATATTTCGATTTCAGTCAATTTACCTTTTGAAATTGTTTGTTTTAAACTTCTTTATCCTTTTACAAACCTTTATTTATCTGTCATCTCGATACACAACTAATCGAAGACATTTTGATGCACTTTTAGAAAACTGGTACTTACACACAGAAATATGTTTCTTTTTCAGACTACTAGATAACGAACTATTATCGATTTACTAAAAATCGACAAAAACAAACATATAATAATAATTTTATATTATTTAATAATTTTAACAAGGTGTCC
>NC_029787.2:1677266-1688354 GCF_000816755.2 Arachis ipaensis | reverse complement strand
TTAAGAATCCCAAAAAAAAAAAAAAATCATATATAGTTCAAGATTTTTTTTCCTCTCTCATCTTGTTGATATGTTAAGTTCCTATATATCTCTATCATATCACAAGCCTACTTTGGAGATCGTGTTATATGTATCTATATGGTACTGATGAAGATAATATATAACATATAACGCCAATAATATCTGTCACAATAATACACCTCTCTTTTATAGTATGTAATCATGTGGCAGTGTTATTATCATTATCGTGTGTTTCTTTGTTTTAAGAATACAAACAGTCAAAGAAAGAAGCAATGGATCAAAAAAGTTTAAAATATCTTGCCGACGCACCGAACCACGTGATAGAACAACATTTGTGTTGTTATCTTATACGAGGAAATTAAAGTTCTAGCTATTAGAGATATATACCAAATTTATTATCATTTAAATTTGAATTTATTTGTTTGGTTATAGAGTTCAGAAATTATTTTTAATATAGAAATGGAGATGATGTTTTGGTTGAATATTAATATTTAAAATGTATTATAATATTGTGAAAATCATTCAACACGTTCTTCACATATTTCAACACGTCCACTACGTGTTGGCCAATATGTTGCCACGTGTCCAACACGTCCCTACGTGTTGGCCAAGATACTGCCACATGTCTAGTACGCCCCCACGTGTTGCAATACGACCCTACGTGTTAATTTTTCACCTACAAAATTCTCTTATCTGTAATTATATCAAATAATTCTATTTAAAAAAAACACCAATATTTTTTTTATATAAAAAAATCAACCTAAACTACCTAGATGACATATTGATCGAATTTTAGAGATATACAATAAATTTATTATCATGACATAATATTATATATTATATTTTATATGACTACAAATTTTAGAATATTATCTTAATTAATCTCAAATAAAAAAATTATACAAAATTGATGTAAATCTAAACATAAGCAAACTAAATTAAACTTAATTATAGTAGTGGGGATAGTGAGTAATAATTAATCATTAAAGTATAAATCACTAATAAAACATTTTTTAGTAGCTGCCTACATTTATTATGTCATTTAGAAATCAAACTGATAATTCTTTTCTAATAGAAAAAAAAAAAATTGTATTTTCGACTTTAAAAAATATAAAATGAGTAATATTAGATTGTGTTTATTTTTTTAGATTTGAATTAAGATTGAGAGATTGAGAGTGAGTATTGACATATTGTGTTTGTTGATAAAAAATTGGAATTAAAATTTTAATTTGGTTATAAAATTCTAGTCTCTTTAGTATTTTTAAAAAGTGAGAATACAAGAGATTGAATTTTTTAGGAATAAAGACTGAAATTTTAATAGCATTATTTTTAAAAATATTCTCATTTAACTTTTTAAATTTTAAATTTATCCTTTAATATCTATTTTTATCTTAAACTAAACATGATAGTGAGATATAATTTAATTAAGTATATTTTATACCAAATATAATACAGAGACTTAATTTAGTCTTTTTCTTTCAGTATCTATCTTTCAATCTTTGTCTCTCAATTTTTATCTTCTAGTCTCTATCTCTTAATTTTAATTTCTCTTTTAAACATAATCTTAGAAAACCAATTTTTTCCAACCAATATTAACTAATTTTTTAAAAAAATATTTTATTTATCTTACATTCTAGATCATAAATTCTTAACATTGCTTTTAAATTGTAACTTTTAAATTTTAAATTTGACTAGTACTAACTAACTAAAAATTGGTTCGTTCTATTTTTTTATATAGAATATAAGCTAATTTTTTTTAGAAATGAATAAATGTGATGTGTTTTTTTTAGTGTAAAAATGAAAATCTAAAGGCCAAATTTTATGATGGGATTTTATAGGTACACATACAAATCTGATTATCAAATTTGTGATTTTAAAATAATAAAATTTTATAAATGATCCTCAAATTGTTTATTTTAAAAAATTAAAAATAAAAAACGAATATACTCTAACGATTGCCAATGACTAATATTTCAAATGGCATAGTCTTCTCATACTCAATTAAAAAGTTGCGAATTCGAGTCTCATATTTTTGGTAAAAAAAAAAGAATATACTCTAACGATTAGTATCCCAGCCTCTTGGATACTCACGCCATCTCCAATGGCGGCACATTAGCTAGCAATGATGATATATATATATATATATAGTGCTTCATGATCATTACTGAGAAGGATGGAAGAAGAATAATAACGATAATGGATCTAAATCTATTATCATATGTGAGGAGAAAATTACTACCATATAACATAGATGATGTTACTTTTTTTGTTATATCTACCTTCATAATCATCATACTACTGAAGATAATATATAACATATAACGCCAATAATATCTGTCATCACAATAATACACTTCTTTTTTTTACCAAAGATACGAGACTCGAATCCGCAACTTCTTAATTGAGAATAGGGAGACTATGCCATGCCATTTGAGCTATTACTCGTTGACCACAATAATACACCTCTTAAGACATATTTTAAATGTTTGTGATATAAAAAGTTCAAATATTATTTAAAAAAAAAATTAGAAAGATAGAAGACTCGAATCCTCAACCTCTTAATTGAGTATGGAGTTAATTGAGTATGGGGAGTCTATGTCATTTGAGCTATTACTCATTGGCTAAAAGTTTAGAAAGATAGAAGACTCGAACCTGCAACCTCTTAATTGAGTATGAGGAGTCTATGTCATTTGAGCTATTACGCATTGGCAAAAATTTAAAAAAATAGAAGACTCAAACTCGCAACCTCTTAATTGAGTATGGAGAGTCTATACCATTTGAGCCCTTTGAACTATTACTTATTGACGAAAAAATATTAATTTATATTTTTAAAATATTTTAATTTAATTTGATGAATACATTTTTTTGAATTTTTTTAAAAAATTTAAATATAAATAAATAAAATAAAAGAATTTTTTTAATTATTATATCAAAAAATTAAATTAAAATAAAAAACTTTTTTTTTTATCTTCTATCTTATCTTGAGTTACATTGAATATTACCTCTGTTTTGTAGTATGCAATCTTGTTGCAGTTATTATCATTATGATGTGTTTCTTTGAATTTTAAGGATACAAACAAAGAAGCAAGGGATCAAAATTTTAAAATATCTTGCCATGCACCGAACCACATAATAGAGCAACATTTGTGTCGTTATCTTATGCCGGGAAAGTTCTATTAGAGATATATAACAAATTTATTATCATTTAAATTTAAATTTATTTGTTTGGTTATAGAGTTAGGTTTAGTTTAAATTTTAAAAAGGATTATCTGATTAAATTTTAGAGATATACAATAAATTTATTATCATGACATAATATTATAATTTGTATGACTAAAAATTTTTAGGATATTATTTTAATTAATTTCAACTAAAAAAATTATATAAAATTTATGCAAATCTAAACATAAGCAAACTAAATTAAACTTAATTATAGTAGTGGTTGTGAGTAATAATTAATCATTAAAGTATAAATCACTAATAAAACATTTTTTAGCAGCTGCCCACATTTATTATGTCATTTAGAAATCAAACTGATAATTTTTTTCTAATAAAAAAAATATATTTCGACTTTAAAAAATATAAAATGAGTAATATTAGACTGTGTTTGTTTTTTGGGACTAGAATCAAGATTGAAGGACTAAAATTGAGTATTGATATATTGTGTTTGTTGGAACTAAAATTTTAATTTTGGTCATAAATTTTTAGTCTCTTAAGTACTTCGAAAAAAAATAAACAAAAAACTTAAGAGACTGAATTTTTTAGGAATAAAAACTGAAATTTTAATAATTTTTTTTTTTAAAAAATACTCCCGTTTATCTTTTTAAATTCTAAATCTATCCCTTAATCTTTTTTTTTATCTTAAACTAAATATGATAAGTGAGATATAACTTAATCAAATATAATATAGAGACTTAATTTAATTTTTACTTTTCAGTTTTTATTTTTTAATTTTTATCTCTCAGTCTTTATCTCCTAATCTCTATTTCTTAGTTTCAATCTTCCTTTTAAACAATCTTTAAAAAATCAACTTTTTTCGACCAACATTAACTAATTCCTTTAAAAAGTATTTTATTTATCTTACCTTCTAAATCATAAATTATTAACATTATTTTTAAATTGTAAAAGCTAAATTCTTAAATTGACTAGTACTGGCTAACTAAAATTTTTTATAGAATATAAACTAATCTTTTTTAGAGATGAATAAATGTGATGTGATTTTTTTAGTGTAGAAATGAAAAATTTAAGGATCAAATTTTATGATAAAATTTTATAGGTACACAAATTTGACTATTAGATCTGTGATTTTAAAATAATAAAATTTTATAAATAACGATCCTCAATTTTTTATTTTAGCAAATAAAAAAGAAATCATAAACACAAATCTTATTCTCATATTTTTGGTATTTAAATTTGACTCTCAATTTTTTTTAATTGTCCTTCATAATTTCATAATACACCTCTCATTTTCATGATACAACACAATATATGAGTTAAATCTCAATTTGGTTCCTAAAATTTTGCCTGATACTTAAAATGACCCTCACAATTTCGTTGGCCCCAATTAGAATCTTCAAATTTGTAATTGTGGCTCCAGCTTATCCCTGCGATCATTTCCGTTACCAGAATAATGCTGATCTAGTGCAATTGCATGACATGGTGGACACTACTTAAACGACGGCGCATTGGTTTCGCACGCAAACCCTTTGGAAACCACGTAGTGTAAGGATTTTCTTGATATTTGGCAACTTATGATCGTCGTAGTGGAAAGAAAGAGAGTTTTAACCCATAAAAACTAAAACGACATGGTTCCCAAAGGGTTTGAGCGCGAAACCAATGTGCCGTCGTTTAAGTAGTGTCCATCGTGTCATGCAATTACAGTTGGAGCACAATTGCAAATAAACTTTAATATTAAAAATAAAAAGCAAATATACTTTAATGATAAGTATCCCAGCCTCTTGGGTACTCACGCCATCTCCAATGGCGGCACTTATATATAGTGCTTCATGATCATTATTGAGATGATGAATGGAAGAAGAATAATAACGATAATGGATCTAAATCTATTATCATATGTGAGGAGAAAATTACTACCATATAACATAGATGATGCTACGTTTTTTATTATATCTACCTTCATAATCATCATACTAGTACTACTATTTTTTTTTCATAAACTCAAAATTAGAAGAACCAAATTGAAGCTACCACCATGTCCACCAAAACTCCCTTTCATTGGAAATTACCATCAACTAGGAACACTTCCTCACCGCACTTTCCAATCTCTATCAAAAACCTATGGCCCTTTAATTTTACTCTACCTAGGCCACCTTCGAGTTTTGGTAGTTTCGTCGGCCGAATTGGCGAAAGAAGTCATGGAAACAAACGATGTGGTTTTCGCTAGCCGGCCGCACCACACGGCCACGAGGGTCTTGCTATATGGTTGCAAGGACATCGCATTCGAGTCCTACGGCGAAGCATGGAGACAGAAAAGAAAGATTTGTGTTCTTGAGTTGCTTAGCGCGAAAAAGGTTCAATTACTCCAATATATAAAAGAAGAGGAGGTTACAATATTGATTAATAAATTACGTGAATCTTGCATGAATGTTAATAATAGTAGTTATGGTAATTCTACTACTAATTATGTAAACCTTAGTGAGATGATAATTACAACAACAAACAACATTGTAAGTAGGTGTATATTTGGGAGGAAGTACTATGATCTAAGTGGAAGAGTTAAAAGGTATAGGGACACTTTTGAAGTGTTGGATGCTTTCTTTGATCATGTAATTGAGGAGCATAAGATGGCAAGCAAAGAGGATGATCATAATAATAATAAGAAGAAAGATTTTGTGGACACTCTTCTTCAACATCAAAAGGCTATTATGGTTGACTTTGAGCTTGGTGATGATGATGTTAAGGCACTCATAATGGTATTTAATTTCTCTCTATCTCATATTTTCTGTATATTACTTGGCAAGATGACTATAATTTTTGACAAAAATTTTGTTGAAAAATTGAATGTTTTTTGCCAAATTTATAAATTGATTATTGAAAGAAAATTCGCCGGTAAATTATCCTCGTGAAAATATCTTTAAAATATATTATCAACAAAATTTGTACTGATAGATAAAATCTGTTGATAAATTTATCGATAATTCGTTTTTTTTTTTGGTAATATCAAGAAAATATTTGTTGGATTATTATGAAAAATGAAAAGATAATTTTCAACTATTAAATTATATTGTATGATATATTCAAAGAAAATTTCACTCCAATGATTATTAATTTTTATTTTTATTTTCTAAATTATATCAATCCAACAATTTTTGTTCTGACTTTTCATTAATATTTATTTTGTATATACTTATAGAATCCAAAAAATTACCTAAAAAAATGAAAAATTGTTTTTTTTTTCTCTTTTATTTGGTTTTTTCCATTTGACTATATGCTTATACATATAAAATTAAATTAAATTTCAGGACATGTTTTTGGGAGGGAGTGACACAACTTCATCAACACTAGAATGGGCTTTCACAGAGCTAATGAGAAGCCCAATGAAAATGAAAAAGGCCCAAGATGAGGTAAGAAGAGTTATTGGCAACAAATCAAAATTAGAAGAAAATGATATTAATCAAATGAATTACTTAAAATGTGTCATCAAAGAAACCCTAAGATTACATCCAGCTGCTCCTCTTTTGACTCCAAGAGAAACAACACGTAAAACCAAACTCCAAGGCTATGATATTCCTCAAAAAACAATGGTTTATGTTAATGTATGGGCAATTCAAAGAGATCCTCAAATTTGGCAAGAACCTGATGAGTTTATACCTGAAAGATTTGAAGACAATGAGGTTAATTTCAATGGTAAATGCTTTCAATTTTTACCATTTGGTTCTGGAAGAAGAAAATGCCCTGGAATGACATTTGGAATTACTTCAGTTGAATATGTTCTTGCTAATCTTTTATGTTGGTTTGATTGGAAGATACCAAATCAAAGTGGTGTACCTGGTCATGCCCTAGATATGTCTGAGACCTTTGGCCTCACCGTCAACAGAAAAGTTCCACTTTATCTTCAGCCGATAATGCCGAGTTGCGACTTCTAAAGTCGAAATACTTGCATGTTCTTAAAGTATATTTTGTGAGTTTTTTGTAAATTAGGTTAAAAAATGTATGTTACTCTGATATTTTTGTTTTTAGTTAAGTGTTATATTTTAAATAATGTTTCTTTGTATTAAGAAAATGATTGAAATATATTAGAATAATAAAAGTTAAATGATAATTTATTCTTTTTTGTTAATTATTTTTTTTTATTGAAGATAAGGAGACTCAAATCCGCAATCTGTTAAGTAAGTATGGAGAAACTATGTCATTTGAGTTATAACTCATTGACGACTTTTGTTTATTACCTTGATAGGAATAATTATTCTACTAATCATTCACTACTCTTATAATAAAATACTAATAATAATTAATTTAATTTTAATGCATTGCCAGTTTAAAACAGTTTTATACGTACATCTAATTACATAAGATCATATCAATAAAAATAACAATTTTTTATATTAAATGTGCAAATGATTATTAAAAAAATAAATATATAATTGAACGACTGTATAAAATATTTTATACTATCAATACATCAAAATTATACCGTTTTAACTTTTTATCTAGGAGGAGCTCAGCACCAAAGCAGAAAACCCAAGGACAAGAGAAAAACATAAGCCACAAAAAAACAAAAAAAAGGAAAGGAAAAGAAGGAAACAACCCATTCTATAATCAGCTCTAAGAACATGCAAACTTAATTATTTGTTGTTCCTCACTTTCCACATGCAAACTTATTTGTTGAAAACATACAAGTGCATCACCCGGCCACACCCACTTAAGATTTCTATTAATAGTTCAAATTTAAAAGAATAATTGCAGCGTTTAAAGTGCTGGCACTGTAGAGGACCATTGAAGTTCGCTATCACACTATCTATCGTACATTTTTTAAAAGAATTAAAATAACAATTTAAATTACTAACAGTCTTATTAAATATATGTGCCACATGATTTCTTCGTTTCTTTAATTTAATCACTAGCCCACTAAAATTTTTAAATAGTAATAAACTAATAATTGATTAAATCTATGCATTATTTATTGCATGAAAACAAAAGTATTTCATATAATTATCTAACAATTTATTAATAATTTAGAAAAGAATATTTCACACACTCTTAAAAAAGATAATAACTTGACATTAGTAATACCATAAGTTTATTTTTTTAAAGCCTCACATCCTATAAAGGAAAAAACCAAATATGCTTTATAAAGATGTGAATACTTCTCTTTTAAAAGCACATTTTAATAGTTAAGTATAAGAAATTCTATAATCATTTCTACCATAAAAAACAAAATTATGAGAAGGAAAAGTATAAGATATCAATAGATTATCTGTCAACTTATTGCCAACAATAATTAATTATTATATTTTAAATATATGTATAAAAAGACACATCCAAAAAATACATCTATAAAGACACTTCTATTAGACTCGTGCTTGTTTGAGTGCCATTATTTTATTTTTTAGCGTGTTTGGCAAATTTCGAGTAGTAAAAGTAAAAGCACTAGAAAAATCAGAAAAACATCTTTTTTGAGAAATTGTAATTTACATCTTTTTTTTCTTAAAAAAAAGATGTTTTTCATATAATAAATAAACAAAAAAGTATTTTTATAATGTTATATCCAAACATAATTGATAGATAAAAAGATCTTTTTGCATGAGATACTCAAACATAAAATTACTTTTACTTTTCTATAAGATCTTTTAAAATAAGATAACTCGAAAAAAGATCTTTTCTTAGAAACTCACCCAAACAAGCCCTCAATCATAAAAAATACATTTTTATTAGACACATTCACAAAAACACTTCCATTAAACACAATTATAAATAAGAGTTGGCAGAAGTTGATAGAAATACTGTTGGTAACGCAGAATTGTTATGAGAATCAAAATGTCAAAGCGGTCAACATCCACAAATGAATTGACTTGAATGTTAGGTATTTCAACATCATCTTGAGCATTATATTAATTAAGAGATGTCAACTTTGCACTGCTAGGCACACACAAAAACAACAAAATTACAATGGCACTTATTCTATCAGTTCTAGAGAAATTGCAACATCAACCAAATTCAACCCTCTCTACCATATGTTTCATCATAATCATAAGTATATTGTGTATTCTTAAGTTCACAAGAAGAAACAACAAGATCAATAACCTTCCACCATCTCCACCAAAGCTACCATTAATTGGAAACCTTCATCAACTAGGAACACTTCCACACCAATCTTTAAAGGCACTTTCTAAAAAATATGGCCCTCTTTTGTTGCTTCAATTAGGGCAAACTCAAGCCCTAGTTGTCTCTTCAGCAGAACTTGTTGAAGAAATAGCAAAATCACATGATGTTGCTTTCTCCAATAGAGCAAACAATAAAGCTGCAAGGGTTTTCTTCTATCAATGCAAGGAGGTTGGTTTTGCACCCTATGGAGAGGAATGGAGAAAAAAGAGGAAGCTAAGCTCTGTGTTCTTGAGCTTCTAAGCACAAATAGGGTAAGAGTTATGATACACAAAAACTTCATTCTTATTCAAAATATATTTATAATTATTTGATTTGATTTATATTTTATTTGTTACATATAAGAGAAACAAAAGAATATTTTGGTAATGTTATCACGTCACTTTTATCAAAAATTTAAGCGGATAAAAAGATACATATGATTACTCGTTATCTCTTTAAGACATTTTTAGTCTTTTTTAGATATAAATACTTTTTTGAGTTTGTAGAGATTTAATATCATATTATGAATTTATTTTTTAAAAAAATTACAGCTGAAATGAAGAAGTATATATCTAATATTTATTCAATATTTAATTTATATTCTTATTTAAATTCGTATTTGTCAAATATAGGTAAAGTCCTTTCAACCCATTAGAGAAAATGAAATATCAATGATGATTAACTCCATACATGAAGCTTGTACAAAAGGGTTGTCAGTGAATCTATCTAAGATGATTGTTGCAACATCAACAAACATATCTAGTAGGTGCATTTTCGGGCTAAGGTTCGAAACAAGTGATGATGGTAGAAAAAGCATTGCTAAGGTTGTGAGGAAGATGATGTCACAATTCTTAAAACTTGGGGTTGGAGATTTGTTCCCTTCATTGGATTGGGTTGATGTTCTTACAGGTTTCATGTCAAGATTAAAAGTTACTTTTGCTGAATTAGATGCATTTTTAGAAGAGGTTATTGAAGAGCATAAGAGAAAGAAGAAAAATTGTGATGATAATAATAAAGATTTTGTTGATGTACTTCTTCAACTTCAAGAGAGGGACATGCTTGAATTTGAGCTCAATGGAGATACCATGAAATCACTCCTCTTGGTTTGGTTTCAATTCTCTCTTTAGTTTCTTTTATTACCATATATATATATCGGTTTCGCTATGTTACCAACAGCGTTTTTGTCAACTTCTGCCGACTCTTATTTATAACTGTATTTAATGGAAGTGTCTTCGTAAATGTGTCTAATAAAAATATATTTTTTATGGCTGTGTTTAATAGAAGTGTCTTTATAGATATATTTTCTGGATGTGTCTCTTTATATATGTGTTTAAAATATAATAATTAATTATTATTGACAATAAGTTAACAGATAATATGTTGATATCCTATACTTTTCTTATATATATATATATATATATAGTAATCACTTTTTGAGTAAATATTATTATTTGTTTATAAGTATGTAGAATTTTTTTTTATTATATATGAGAATATATAGTATCTTGGCAAGGATTCCACGGCTTTGACATAATAATAATAAATACATTTGGACAAAGTAATAGAATCCTTACCGTCCATGATTTATGTGCTCCCCATCCCCCACAAATGAAATTAGTTCTCATTCTAACATATTGTCTTTTTCCAAAATATGTTATCATTTTTCTTACAGAACAATAATAATTATTAGATAAAAATAAAGTATGTATTAAGTATAGTTTAATTTAATACACTATCAATGTA
>NC_029787.2:1671955-1677093 GCF_000816755.2 Arachis ipaensis | reverse complement strand
ATCGTTAAATGTACGTGTACAATTATTTTAGATTATTTTTTTTCATAGTTATTATTTTAGATTGTTAGTCTATACAAATTAAATTGTATTGTCTACAAGAGGAAATAAACATTTTTAAGAATTTGTTTTAAACGGTTACCATTAAGTTCAATTTTTTTAATTGAGTCGTTTTAGCATTTAATTTTAATTGTAAAAAAGTAGTTTTAAATGGTAGATGGTAAATCTCTCTAGCTACCCTGCCATAATTTACATATAAAAAAAAAAAAATTAAAGAAGACAAATATGTAACCAAACATAGTTTAAGACAATCATGTAATATTAGGGGGCATTCATTTCATTTATTTGTCTGATTTACTCTAAAAGAATGCAAGGATTCTCAACAATGGTTAATTGGTCATGATTCTTTTATGATATTTTATTAATACTTGAAAATTATTTACTGTTTAAAATAAGTTTGAAATATTTATGTTAAGAATGAAAAAAAGCTTAAAGTCTTTGTATCTTTGGTAAAAAAAAAAAAAAATAATTTACAGTAAACTAATTATGCATCTTTCTTAATTTTGTAGGATTTGTTTGTTGGGGGAAGTGACACTGTTTCAACAACTATTGAATGGGCCTTTGCAGAGCTTGCTAATCATCCAAAGATCATGAAAAAAGTACAAGAAGAGGTAAGAAGAATTGTGGGTGGAAAATCCAAGATAGAAGAAAATGACCTAAATCAAATGAAGTACATGAAGTGTGTAATCAAAGAAACTCTTAGATTACATCCACCAGGTCCACTTTTGATTCCAAGAGAAACAGCAAATAGTGTGGAAATAAAAGGGTACCACATTCCCAAAAAAGTAACCGTATATATAAATTCATATGCAATTCATAGAGACCCTAAATTATGGGACAATGCTGAAGAGTTTATTCCTGAAAGATTTGAAGGTAACCAACAAGTTGATTATAAGGTAAAAGATTTTCAATTGATCCCATTTGGTTTTGGGAGGAGGGGTTGTCCTGGAATTTCATTTGGGATTGCTTCAGTTGAGTATATGATGGCTAATCTTCTCTATTGGTTTGATTGGAAGGTTCCTAATAATAATAATAATAATAATAATAATAATAATAATAATGGTGCATTGATAGATATGAGTGAGTTTAATGGGTTGACCGTTACCAAGAAACAACCACTTTATTTCATGGACATTAAAGTATTTCTCAATTCTCGCGGACGAAAATATCTGCAAAAAAAAAGGTCAGGGACGGATCTGTCCTTTACTCTTTATTTTATTTTGTTGTTTTGTGATCCAAAAATTCATAGACGACCATGGAGATAGATTTGAAAGGTTCACTCGTCCAAAAGAGATAAGAGAGCTTGAATCACAAACCATCCGTCGTCAGCCATGGATTCGTATGATGAAATCAGTTTGCCATCAAGTATCACACATTTTTTTTTGTTTTATTAAACTAAACATTTTTGTTTTATCATAATAGATTCTTCTCGATTTTTAAAACATCAACTATGTTAGTATAGACTAAAATCAGTTACTAGAATCAGTCACTAATATAAAATACACATAAAAATATGAAATATATACTAAAAGTTACGCATGTGTTTATATACAAATATATAATAACTAATTTTAATAATTAATTTTAGTTTATGCATAACATGATGCATATAAAATTATTCATGAACACTCAAATTGCATATTAAGGCAGTTTTGTTAGAAACAGGCCTAGGAACTTTGAGATTGTCAAAGGTATATATTCTGTTCTTACAGTATTCCCTCTACATACATATACTAACACTTAATCCTATTAATAGATAAAGATTCCCAAGATTAATTACACCTAACACTATGACTAAGTCACTGCAGTTACCTTAGCCTTAAATAGATGTTGTGACTTACATGAAAAAAAATACAATGAAAGTTATTTATTGTTTAAAATAACTTTCAAATATTTATGTTAAGACTGAAAAAGTGCTTAAATGCTTAATTATTATTATTAAGATAATTTACAATAAATTAATTATGCATCTTCTTTAATTGTAGGATTTGTTAGTTGCAGGAGGTGACACTGTTTCATCAATTATTGAATGGGCCTTTGCAGAACTTGCTAATAATCCAAAGGTCATGAAGAAAGTACAAGAAGAGGTAAGAAGAATTGTGGGTGGAAAATCCAAGATAGAGGAAAATGATATAAATCAAATGAAGTACATGAAGTGTGTAATCAAAGAAACTCTTAGATTACATCCACCAGGTCCATTTTTAATTCCAAGAGAGACAGCAAATAGTGTGGAAATAAAAGGGTACCACATTCCCAAAAAAGTAGCCATATATATAAATTCATATGCAATTCATAGAGATCCTAAATTATGGGACAATGCTGAAGAGTTTATTCCTGAAAGATTTGAAGGTAACCAACAAGTTGATTATAAGGTAAAAGATTTTCAGTTGATCCCATTTGGAATTGGGAGGAGGGGTTGTCCTGGAATTTCATTTGGGGTTGCTTCAGTTGAGTATATGATGGCTAATCTTCTCTATTGGTTTGATTGGAAGGTTCCTAATAATAATAAAAGTGCATTGATAGATATGAGTGAGTTTAATGGGTTGAGCGTTACCAAGAAACAACCACTTTATTTGGAGCCAATGCCTTACTTAATTTGTTAAGGGTGGAAAGGAATTCAGGTGTGTTATTGACAATGTCAAAATAAAATTCTTATTTGGTAATATGTTTTTTTCTGTTGTGTTAGTATTTTATTTGCTTTAGCATCTTCTTTAATTGTAGGATTTGTTAGTTGCAGGAGGTGACACTGTTTCATCAATTATTGAATGGGCCTTTGCAGAACTTGCTAATAATCCAAAGGTCATGAAGAAAGTACAAGAAGAGGTAAGAAGAATTGTGGGTGGAAAATCCATGATAGAGGAAAATGATATAAATCAAATGAAGTACATGAAGTGTGTAATCAAAGAAGCTCTTAGATTACATCCACCAGGTCCACTTTTGATTCCAAGAGAAACAGTAAATAGTGTGGAAATAAAAGGGTACCACATTCCCAAAAAAGTAACCGTATATATAAATTTATATGCGATTCATAGGGATCCTAAATTATGGGACAATGCTGAAGAGTTTATTCCTGAAAGATTTGAAGGTAACCAACAAGTTGATTATAAGGTAAAAGATTTTCAGTTGATCCCATTTGGAATTGGGAGGAGGGGTTGTCCTGGAATTTCATTTGGGGTTGCTTCAGTTGAGTATATGATGGCTAATCTTCTCTATTGGTTTGATTGGAAGGTTCCTAATAATAATAATAATGGTGCATTGATAGATATGAGTGAGATGAGTGGGTTGAACGTTACCAAAAAACAACCACTTTATTTGAAGCCAACACCTTATTTAATTTGTTAAGGAGTAAATGATTAAATTCGACCCATCTCTTATCTGTTCTTTAAATTAGTTTTTAATTTTTTTTTAATTAAATTTATTCTTCAAAAATTTTAAGTTTGTGATATTAATCTTTTCATCACTTTCGTTGTTAACGACATAAAAATTTATTAATGTAACATGTTAAATGACGTCATATTGATCAGAGCATATACTTGACAGTTTTAATTGAGTACTAATATGATAAATTTATGAAATTATATCAAATAAATTCTAAACTAAAGGAAATTTGGAGGTATTAAAATTGCTCAATTTAAAGTTGATTTTATGTAATTTCATAAACTTATTATATTAACAGTCAATTAAGACGGTTAGATGTATATATATTGTAGTGTCACTCAATATTTACGTTAGCAAATTTTATCGTCGTCAGCAATAGAATTAACAATGTGACTGACTTAAAATTTTTAAAAGATAAATTTAATTAAAAATATTCTTTTGAGAACCAATTTAAATAATAGATAATCTTTTAAAAACGAATTTAATCTTTTACTAATTTGTTAAGTTTTTTCCTCTAAGGGTGGAAAGGAATTCAAACGTGTTATTGACAACGTCAGCAAATTATTTCTCTCGGAATGATAATGAGAGTAGTATTTTCGTTAAATGGCGATTTAATTCACGTTTCGACATATAGATTTCTTATTTGGAAATATGTTTTTTGTTTTATGCGTTACTGTTTTGTATGTTTTATATTTGTAAGTACTATATCAGGGTATCCTATGAACTTTCTCTCACTTGTACAGTTGTACTCGAGAGCTTTTAGCAACAGAATAAAAGCTTGTAAAATTTTTTTAGTGACTAAAAGCTTGTAAAGTTTGACATATTATTATTATTATTATTATTATTATTATTATTCCTTTAGATGATGTTTTTACTTTGTTTCTTGTGTACTTATTTTATGTTTCAAAATAACTATCCACCTAAAGAAAATGGTATATTTGAAATAATGTGGCCTTTAGTTTTTGTGGTGTATATATATGTATGGTGTGCTTTAACTCAAAGAAACCTACTTTGAGCATCTTTTAAGATATCCTGTGAATAGTTTGTAAGATTTGAATAGTAATAAATAAATAAATAAATAAATAAAAAGACACAACTTAAGGGATTGGAGAATTTTTTTTTGCCCATGATGTATCACTTAATATGACAAACCAAAAATTAATTCATTGTAGATCGAAGTAGTTGGTCAATTTTTTTTTAATTTATTTGAATGTTTGCATAAGTTTACTTTTTTTTATTTTATCATATGCTATTTTTCATAAAGTTCAATCTAATAACTAAATAAATAAAATTAAAATATATAAAATTAAAATAAATATTCTAATACTTAAAAATATAAATTAATAACTACTAAATAATACTTACATTATATCACAAACCACATCAGATTGGATTCATAAGAACCACATGTACACAACAATTTGCTGTCTCCACCAATAGTCAAAATCATTATCCCAAAAGGGTCATTCTCATACATAATAAAATTATACGAAAAATACAGAAAAGAATAAGAATAAATGATCAATTGTTTATTAGACCACTGTGGAGAGTTCTCGACTATGGAGAGACTTTGAAGAAGAATAAAATGAGAGAATATAAGATAAGAAGACATCACATCCAACTCAAAATCTTAAGATAGTAAGTTAACGGATGTCTTGGCTTATAAACTCCTTACTCTTCTTTATTTTTTTTTTTTATATAAG
>NC_029787.2:1670915-1671440 GCF_000816755.2 Arachis ipaensis | reverse complement strand
TTATATGCTATTTACACTTGCAACATTAATATTGTCTATGTTCTATTACTTTTTTTTTTAAATAAAATATAATTTTATTATCAGATATCATATACAATACTATGTGTTCCATGTATATATTCACATACATTATATGTTAGTATTGCCCTATCCTAAGGCCTCATCCACCACCTCCATCAGGACTCCACTACTCATTCCCCACTTGGCACAATATAAACCAACCAAGTTTATTGTCATTTTGACACCATACAATATACACAGCACGTTTAAAATGCTTGTGATACAATAGATGATAATTGAAGTTCGCTGTCAAATATATGTGGTATATGATTTCTTCATTTCTTTAATTTACTGTCCCACTAAGATTTTTAAATGGTAATAATTGATCAAATCTATGCATTATTTATCACTTGGAAGAAAAAATATTTCATATAAATTTAAAATTATACGATAAATCAATCATCACTATATATATACAAGTTTATATATTATTTTAATTAAACAATTAACTATTAGAATAATCAA
>NC_029787.2:1665133-1670585 GCF_000816755.2 Arachis ipaensis | reverse complement strand
TAATAAATAGTTAATTTTTTATATCCACATAATATAATTGAATATAAAATAATTCACAAATTTTATCTAACAATTTCATAATTTACAAGAAATTATTTCATAATATAACCACTCCTAATTTTGAATATATGTAACATGATTTATATATGTATCTATTGCAACGAACCAACTTGGGTTGGTCGAGTGGTCAGCTCACTCGTCCGCTTAAGCAAGTGTTGGGGGTTCGAATCCTGCCTTGTGCATGCAGCAACTTATTGGCCAGCGACAAACCCTTAAATGGAGCTCCAATCCGCGACGGATTAGTCCTTGGCCTGTCGGGTTGGGGGATACCGTGGGCAACAAAAAAAAAATATATGTATTTATTGCGGCTTAAAGTGTTGAAAAAAATAGTAGCTTAAAATGGCACTTGTTCTATCAGTTCTAGAGAAATTGCAACATCAACCAAATTCAACCCTCTCTACCATATGTTTCATCATAATCATAAGTATCTTGTGTATTGTTAAGTTCACAAGAAGAAACAACAAGATCAATAACCTTCCACCATCTCCACCAAAGCTACCAATAATTGGAAACCTTCACCAACTAGGAACACTTCCACACCAATCTTTAAAGGCACTTTCTGACAAATATGGCCCTCTTTTGTTGCTTCAGTTAGGGCAAACTCAAGTACTAGTTGTCTCTTCAGCAGATATTGTTGAAGAAATAGTAAAAACACATGACGTTGCTTTCTCCAATAGAGCAAACACTAAAGCTGCCAAGGTATTCTTCTATCAATGCAAGGAGATTGCTTTTGCACCCTATGGAGAGGAATGGAGAAACAAAAGGAAGCTCTGTGTTCTTGAGCTTCTAAACACAAATAGGGTAAGAATTTTGATAAACAAAAGCTTCATTCTTATTCAAAATATATTCATCATAATTATTTGATTTTATATATATTTTATTTGGGGTTATGCTACATGTACACCAAAATCAGCCACCAAAATTAACCACCAGTATAAAATACATGCTAGAATACAAATACACATTGAAAATAAATTAAACTACCCATGTATTTATATACAAATACATTGGTAGCTAATTTTAGTGGCTAATTTTAGTATACAAATAGTATTTTCTTTTTATTTGATACATATAAGAGAAACAAAAGAATATTTTAAAAAAGGTCATGAAACGATTTTTTTCAAAAATTTAAGTTAATAAGAAACAAAAGTTTTTTTTTTAAGTTTGTGTAAATTTTTTTATAGGCTTTCTTTCTTTTTTATTGATCTTATGTGCTGGAATTATTTTTTTTGAGATTAACAATAATTAAACTCTAGACTTTTAAAACACATAAAAATTGTAATATCATATCATGAAATTATTTTTTTTAAAATTTTAAGTTAATAAGAACAGACAAATAAATGTATATCTCTAAAATTCTCTCATGTAAGAACCCATTTCTGGATTTGTATAAATTTTTGTATAGATTTTTTTTAATCTTACAATGAAATTATTTATGTTGCGGTCAATAAGGATTGAAATCTATACTTTTGGGTCATATAAATTTTGATATCATAATACCATATGCATGCATGAAACTAATTTTTTCAAAAGCTTAAGATTTTAAAAGGAGATATATAAATAATTATATCTCTAATACTATACATCCCTCGTGTAAAAGTTTATTATTGGAGTTTGTGTCAATTTTTTACATAAATTTTTTTCTTATTCTATTAATCTGATATTGAAATTCTTTTTTCTAAAGTTAATAATCATCAAACTATGACCCCTTTAAATTATAAAAGTCCTAATACCATATCATATCATGATCCATTTTTTCGAAAAATTTAAACTGACATAAGAAGATATCACTACAATAAAAATTATTTTTAGTGGTAATAACACAATTATCATTATATGTCTTATTTAACCTATGTTTTTATAGTAATTATATATTTGCTGTTATTATTATATGTTATAATAAAAGGAGATTTGGAGTAACGGTTGAATTATCTTCATATGACCTCAAGGTCAAGAGTTCAAGTCATGGGAACAATCACTAATGTAATTATTAGGTTAGGCTGTACTGCGTATATTACACTGTTTGGGTGCGACTCTTTCCTCGACTCTGCGCTAAAAATGATTTTTGTAGTAGTGTATATAAATAATTATATATTTAATAAGATTGTATTTATAATATTTATATTCATATCCAAATTCTTATTTCTCAAACATATAGGTGAAGTCCTTTCATCCCGTTAGAACAAATGAAGTATCAACGATGATTAACTCCATACATGAAGCTTGTGCAAAAGAGTCGTCAGTGAATCTATCTAAGCTGATTATTACAACCTCAAGCAACATATCTTTTAGGTGCATTTTCGGGTTAAGGTTCGAAACTAGTGATGATGGTCGGAAAAGCATTGCTGAGGTTGTGAGGAAGATGATGTCACAATTTTTAAAACTTGGGGTTGGAGATTTGTTCCCTTCATTGGATTGGGTTGATGTTCTTACAGGTTTCATGTCAAGATTAAAGGTTACTTTTGCTGAATTAGATGAGTTCTTAGAAGAGGTTATTGAAGAGCATAAAAGAACGAAAAGAGATGACAATAATAAAGACTTTGTTGATATACTTCTTCAACTTCAAGAGAGGGACATGCTTGAGTTTGAGCTCAATGGAGATACCATGAAAGCACTCCTCTTGGTTTGATTTCAATTCTCTCTTACTTTTATTACCATATATATCCCTTTAAAGTAATTACTTCTAAATTAAATATTATTTATTTGTTCATACAAATTTAGAATCTTGGCAAGGATTCTATGACAATTAGTAAAGAAAGAGAAGAAAAGAATCAAAACCTCACAGTAAGGATCACAGCTTATGAGGCAGAGGATTTGAGAGGAGAGAAAGACACTTTGTTATTGAAGAAACATACTAACATATCTATAATCTTGAGTGAATAATAATTGTGTACTCTTACAGTACTTCCTCTACATGTATATACTAACACTTAGTGTTATTAACAGATAAAGATTATTAACAGATAAAGATTCCCAAGATTAATTACACCTAACACTATGACTAAGTCACTGCAGTCTCTGACTATTTCACTGCAGTTACACTATGACTTCCATTGCATATTTTGATTGAGATATCATTAGATCTCCATGTGGTAATGACGCCAGGACGCCGCTTGGATTACCAATTTTGACGAAGTTAACAACTCCACTATGGTGACATAGTTTAGATTCACCAATTTTGGCAAGGTTAGCAACCCCACTATGGTGAAAATAACCATGAACCCACCTTAGTCGGCCAAGCTTATTTTATATTCAAAAATCAACTTCAACTCTATTTCATAAACAAAAGGTACATAAGTTATTTATACTAGTGAAAAAAGAAAAAGCTTTCATGACTTAAACGATGTGGGACTAAAATATAACACAGAGTTCACTGTCCTAAACAATATGGGACTTATTCCCTTATTACAATTAACTAATATAATTAACCTACTAACTCTACTTGTTCCTGCGTGTCAGATAAGTATGTAGCTTCTAATCCCAAAAAGAAATTGAATCTGCCTAAATCCTTCAAAGAGAATACTTTATGTAATTGAGAGATTAGATGCTGTATTTCTTGATGGTTGTTTCCTGTTACAATGATATCATCTACATATACTAATAGGTAGATCACATTAGTGGAGTTATGCTTAACAAATAAAGATACATCAGATTTAGTGTTTGAAATCCAAATGCTCGAAAAGTGGCTGTCAAGGTCTTGAACCAAGCTCTAGGAGCTTGTTTCAAGCCATAGATAGACTTGTTC
Organism: Arachis ipaensis; assembly: GCF_000816755.2. Classification (NCBI taxonomy): domain Eukaryota; kingdom Viridiplantae; phylum Streptophyta; class Magnoliopsida; order Fabales; family Fabaceae; genus Arachis; species Arachis ipaensis. The sequence goes on along the minus strand of NC_029787.2, from coordinate 1,666,780 downwards.
AGTTTACAAACAAGTGAAATATTCTTGGTATTGTATCCTTGGGGTTATGCCATGTAAACAATTTCTTGGAGATTGCCATTCAAAAAGGTATTGTCGAAGTCAAACTGTCTCAACGGCCAGCCCAGAGGTAGTGCAATTGTTAAAATTACTCTCACAGTGGTTTGAATCATAACCAAGTCTTTTGTGCCATAAGACTGGATTATTGTTTGAATTACAAGAATTGGATGTAACGTTCAAGATGGGCATGGCTGAATTGAAACTTGTGTTTATAGATTAATTACAAATTTACAATGAGGAGAAACAAAATCAGAGGTATTAGAGGAAGTAGATTCATGAACACTCAAATTGCAGATTAAGGCAGTTTTGTTAGAAACAGGTCTAGGAACTTTGAGATTGTCAAAGGCATATATTCTGTTCTTACAGTATTCCCTCTACATATATATATATACTAACACTTAATCCTATTAATAGATAAAGATTCCCAAGATTAATTACACCTAACACTATGACTAAGTCACTGCAGTTACCTTAGCCTTAAATAGATGTTGTGACTTACATGAAAAAAAATACAATGAAAGTTATTTATTGTTTAAAATAACTTTCAAATATTTATGTTAAGACTGAAAAAGTGCTTAAATGCTTAATTATTATTATTAAGATAATTTACAATAAATTGATTATGCATCTTCCTTAATTGTAGGATCTGTTAGTTGCAGGAAGTGACAGTATTTCAACAACTATTGAATGGGCCTTTGCCGAACTTGCTAACAATCCAAAGGTCATGAAGAAAGTTCAAGAAGAGGTAAGAAGAATTGTGGGTGGAAAATCCAAGATAGAGGAAAATGATATAAATCAAATGAAGTACATGAAGTGTGTAATCAAAGAAACTCTTAGATTACATCCACCAGGTCCATTTTTAATTCCAAGAGAGACAGCAAATAGTGTGGAAATAAAAGGGTACCACATTCCCAAAAAAGTAGCCATATATATAAATTCATATGCAATTCATAGAGATCCTAAATTATGGGACAATGCTGAAGAGTTTATTCCTGAAAGATTTGAAGGTAATCAACAAGTTGATTATAAGGTAAAAGATTTTCAGTTGATCCCATTTGGTATTGGGAGAAGGGGTTGTCCTGGGATTTCATTTGGGGTTGCTTCTCTTGAGTATGTGATTGCTAATCTTCTTTATTGGTTTGATTGGAAGGTTCCTAATAATAATGGTGCATTGATAGATATGAGTGAGATGAGAGGGTTGAACGTTACCAAGAAACAACCACTTTATTTGAAGCCAATACCTTACTTCACGTGAAGTTGATAGTTGAGAGCCGTTAGATGAAAATTTAGTCAAATCAGTCAAATTATCTAACGGCTTTTAGCTATCTACTTCACGTGAAGTCAACTGCACCTGAGTTTTCACCTTTAATTTAATTTTTGCCATTTAGATTTGTTATTTGGAAATATGCTTTTTGTTTTATGTGTTACTGTTTTGTTTGCTTTGTTTTGTATGTTTTTTATTTGTTTTATGTATCACAATATTGTATCCTATGAACTTTCTCTCACTTGTACTCGACAGCTTTTACCAACTATTTAAAAATTGTTTATTATTATTATTATTATTATTATACAGTTCGAAATGTTCAAAAT
>NC_029787.2:1658641-1665098 GCF_000816755.2 Arachis ipaensis | reverse complement strand
AAGTCCATTAAGTCCATTTGGATTCAAAGTCCATTTCACTCATTCAAAGGAATAATAGCTCATATGCACAGAAGCAGGAAAGAAAGAATCTTGGCTGGCCCAATAATAAACTAATGAAGTCCAAATGATATAAATATTTGGATGACTAATATGAAAAAATAAATTTGGACCAAATAGAAGCAAAGGATTCAACCAGTGATCCAAGTCCATTCACTCGACTTGGTTTCTAAAAAAAAATCTAATTAGAGCTCAAATCAAAATTGAATTACCATTTTTAAGTAAAAAAAAAAAAGAAAAAAATTATGACTTCAAGCAAGAGTTAATATTCAAAATGACCCCTGAAATTTGACTTCCGATTAAATTTAATCCTCGAATTTTCAATTGACCCAAATTATACCCTGAAATTTTAACGTATGCCTCAAATTGGCCCTTCTATCCATTTTCATCACCGGAAAGCTGACCTGGCAGTGGCACAATTAAACGACCTCGTTTTGCTATTTGTTCCAAAACGACGTCGATTTCTTCTCCCTCTCCCTCTCCTTCCTCCTCCTCAAGCAGCCATAGTTTCTCTCCAACCCATTTTCAGACATCAAGTAATCATCATCACCTTCATCTACACAGGCATGAACAATTGCTTCATTCACAACAAACACAATATCTTCTACTTCCTCTATTTCACTTCAAACTGATTCTTAATTATTATTATTATTATTATTATTATTGAAAAAGAATGAGGGATAGGATTTAGTGCAACACTACAACCTCAACTCACCCTCTTTTTTCATCAAGAGTCCCCTCCACGTTCTCAAAGCCATTGATGCCAGAATCAGTGACCCTTCCCCCATTGACCACATCGTCGCCCCCAACTCGGATCCACTACCATCGTGAGTGTTGCTCCACTTTTCTTCACTTTTTTTGCATTGCATTCACAAATAGAAAATAAAAAAGTTTTTCATGTGATTGAAGTGGTTTATTCAGAGGCTGATTATTCTAGCGGTGGTGGAAGAATGTTGCAGGAGCTTCTTGTTGATTTGTTTGAATTTGGCACTATGAAAATTTGACCCCCCTACAATGGTGAAGGAATAGGAAATTAGGTTTTTGAAAAACGACGTTGTTTTTCTTGTGCCACTGCCAGGTGTCAACTAAATTTGCCACGTCATTTTTTCAGTGACGGAAATGGACGGAAGAGCCAACTTGAGGCATGCATTAAAATTTCAGGGTATAATTTGAATCAATTTAAAATTTAAGGGTTAAATTGAATTGGAGGTCAAATTTCAGGAGTCATTTTGAGTATTAATTTCTTCAAACAAAGATCACATCTTAAAGCTATAACAAAAAAAAAAAGATTTTTTATTTGTGCTTCATAAAAAAAATTAAAAAATTCTTCTTTTTGCATACACCAAATGAGAAATAATCACTGAAGATAAAAGAGATTCCATACTAAAGTCACTTTAAAAACAACAATTGAGTACGTTAGATTTTTATTGAGACAAGAATTAAGTTTTTATGATGATGATGAATCATACAATTCAAATAATAAAAAAAAAAAATTCAGAATTTCTTGATTTTTTATTTATTATATTATAATTTAACAATTCTTAAACTATCAATAATATCAACTTTCGTAATCACCGTTCTTTATTAGAGATATGAGATAAGTTATTTTCTTAACTTTTTATTCCTTATATTATTTATTGGCTTTTGCAATCTAGTGACTTACAGGTGTATTTTTCTAACATTTTATTGTTTTACTGTTATTACTTTATTATTAGATCATATGTTATGTTTGATAGAATTTTTGAAGGTCGTAGAAAGTTTAGAGAAGAAGGTAATTTATGACCTTCTTTTATGTTAATGAACTTAACCTTTTAAAATTGATTTGCACTTTAAATCTGTTTGAATTTAGCAGCGGAAATTTATGAGACAATTTTATTTTGTCTCATGAATATCAGAAAACAGGACAGATCAGAGAAGAGAAAAGCTAGCACCATTATGTATTCTAGTTCAGTTGTCTTGTGCTATGCAACCTACATCCAGTCTCTACTATAACAATAGTGGAATTTCCATTATAGTTAAAGTATTACATACACCAATTCCACATGATTGACACAGTTCTTTCACACTCAAGTTCTAACCTAACTTGACTTTGGCTATGCTAATACTTAACTCTTCGCTCTTAGCGCTAATCTAACTAAGAAAGGGGTACCTCACAGGTATAAGATACAAGACACAGACTTACCTAAAGAAATCTGAAAATAACTCTAGGCTTTTCTCTCAAGTGTATCACTCAGCCTCTATCAACTCATTGGCTTTTACTTGAACTCTCTCAATATGTCTTTTCACTCAATAAATTACAGAAAGATAAATATAGAAAAGTAAATTACAATCTGTAAAATATGAAGAAGATTGATTTCTTCAACAGCCTCTTTACTATGTGATAAACCAGATTTGCATGTCTCTGATTCAGTTCTTTATTTTTGGCAAAATGCTTCTTTGAAAGAAAGTAGTACTGTCCTAGTAGATGAACTTCTTCAGAGAGTTTTTTCACAGAACAAAACCTCAATACACTGGGTTATCTCTCCTTACTTTCTAAATGAACAGAACTCTTCTTTTATCTCCTTGCATGTTGCTGGGTTGTTCTTCCTACGTCAACTTCTTGAGCTTTGTGCTACACCAACCCACCAACTCACTTTTTTCCGTTGATCCTCAGAATAGAAACTTTGCTTCTGACCTTCTCTTGTTGACCGAAAACCATAGAAAAGCAGAAAACAGATATCCTCAATGGTAAACCCAGATCTTGGCCATTGAGAAGCTACTTAGTCTCCAAGACTACTCACTTGTGACCGTAGATGCACAGCAGAAAACAACACAAATCATCTTTCCCTTGTATCCTATTTCGGACTTGCAGAGTGTTGGGAAGAAGAGAGAAAAGCAGTATGCATGCAATAGGAAATGGTTTACCTTTAACCTTTGCCTAAGCTTGATTTGGTTTGAATTTACTGATTTGACCTCAACCTTTCTTGCCTAACCTTCTCTTTCTTTCTTCTTCTGTGAACAACTAAGCTTTTTCTCTTTCTTTTTCTGAGTTCTGATTGAGACAAGATAGGTGTACGTTGCTTTTGGTGAAGGCACATGGGAAGAGTTTGAATTAGAGAACTAATCAGGATTGGATCGGATTTGTATCAAGTTCAACCCGTTGGTTTCTTGCCTAGTTTTCTTTTGGGTGTTTTATTGATTTGTAGCCCGCCAGCTTTATTTTTGTTTTCATTCAGTTTGGATTGCAGCTGAATATTGAATTTTTGACTTGCATCACTTTAACCCAAAATAATCAAAACTAATTAGTTCATTTTTGAATAAATTAATGTTTTTCATCATTAATTAATTTAATTAATTTCTTAATTCAACCATTTTGTTCTCACTATGCTCCTTTCTTAATATTATATGATTTATATATACCTACTTTATTATGTTATTTTGTCTTTAATTTTTTTTTTATCTAAATGGCTCAACCAAAACTTATATGTATTTTAATCATTTTATTTCTTTTATATTTGTGAATATTATTAAATGACATGAATTATGATTTATATTTGATTTGAAAACTTTAATTTTAGTTAAAATCCAAATAGTATATATAGTCCAATAATTGTAATGTTATGAATGAAATTGGAAAATGACATTTAACAAGCAAGGTGCATGCTAATTGCTATAGTGGAATGCATGTGATGAGGTTTAATCGGTGTCCCTTGTTTGTTTCTCGTGAAAATATCAAAAGGAATAAGACGTTGGAGAATGAAATATCTACCAAGTATATGAAAAGAATGAAAATATTATTTATACACTATTTAATTTCACATTCATCTCTTTATCATGTAATAAAAATAATTACAAATAACATATCCATTATTACATACACTACAAAAGAAATTAGGTTGTGACAAATTTTTAACAATAGTAATAACATAATAATAATATATATATGGTCACTGTTTCTTATGATCTTATCAAAATACAAACTCAAAAGTTAAATAGTAAAAAGAAATATCTAAATATTAAATTTTGACTTTGAGGGTTAACAGGATCACTTAACACCTCAGATTCTAATTTACAAATGTCAGAAGACAAAGGATTATCAATTTCAAAAGAATGTTGAGCTAGTTCAGTTAGAAAATGTTGATCATTATGTGGTATTATGCTAACTGAACATGAACCTGAACCTTGCAAGATGATCTTTTCGGTTTAATCTTAGGCAGCGTTGCATTCATCTGTTGTAAAAGAGCTCTCTTAGCAACAGATTCTTCTTGTTGAGCAAGCCATAAACGGGATCTAGTGTTGTTTTCAAGTTGAGGTATCAACATAACAAGTAGTCATTCAATAAGAAAGCATAACATATCACCAACTACCTATACACTTTGACTCTCTTTCCACTACCATCATCATCATTATTCATCAGTTTATTTATATATGGCATTGGCAGGTAACTACTCTACTCATTCAGCAACAACCATCATTTGATTTGATTTTCATTTTTAGCATTCAGCAACAACCATTACAAAATAGCAGCATAACAACAGTGCGATAACAAAACAGCAGCATAACAACAACAGCAGCTTAACAAGTCATTAATCACAAATTCCAAATTCAAAACACTGATCACACAATCACAATCACAATCACAATCACAGTGCCATAACAACAAAAACAGCATAACAACAGCAGCAGCTTAACAAGTCACTTATCAGAAATTCTAAATTCAAAACACTCATCAGTGATCAGAATCACAGTGCCATAACAACAACAACAGCACAACAAGGGAAAAGAACAATGAAAGTCACAAAAGAAATTAGCAACCATATTCCTATTTCGTGCATTTAATTACTCATAAACAAAACTCAACTCCACCTGAATTGTTAATTTAACCTTGGTCTTATGGAATCATAAATAGGAATACATTACATTGCTCTTTCTTCTAAAATTCAAGCAAAAACAAAAAGGAATGGTAAGCATATTAGAAAAAGAAACCCAACTTTTAGGAGCCAGTAACAAAATCATGAAATTTAAACAAGACCAAATTCAGACCAAAACCATAATCAGAAAAATCAATGTCTAATCTTATTATTTATAAACATTCAAAAAGGAAGGACACTCACAAATTTAGCATGATTTGAAGTAGAACAAGAATGAGGCATTTGAAATCAGTGGTAACATGATGGCAAGGCACGACAGAGGCAGCAACAGAGGTAACAGCACTGGCGGCCGTCTTCGAACTCAAACACGACGGAAGAAGCAAAGGCTTCACCCTTCGCGCGCCTCCTCCCACGACCTCCACCCCTTCTTTCCCCTTCACAGCGCATTCTCTCTCTCTGTCTCGTCACTTAACGATGTCTACGACGACGACGGACGGCGGCAGTAGCGCAACGAAGCAGGCAAAGACGAGGACTGAGACCGAATTGAGGAATAAGCTGTGATTGTTCGAGCAGAGGAGGGTGGAGCATATGCAGCGTGACGTGACGGCAGAGATGAGATGCGACGACGCTGAAACAGAAGGGACGACGACTGGACCAGATTCGACGGCAGCGGGTAGGACGACGGCGGTAGGGGCGGTGACACAGCTTTAAGAGGAGAGTGATGAGGCTAGGGTTTGAGAGAAGGAAGAGGAAGCAAATGCGTGAGATCGAAAGGCTGTTCCCTTTTCTTTTAATACCAAAACGGTGACGTTTTTGGCAGAAAAGTGAAAACCGGCTGGGTCCCGGTTCGGTCTGACCGGCCGGTTCTTGGCCGGTTCAACGGTTTTATAACGGTTTTCAAATTGCCAGTTTTACCTATTAAACCGAATCGAAATTGTTGACGGTTCCCGGTTCGATCGGTTCGACTGGCCGGTCCGGTCCGGTTTTCAGAACCTTGATATTAATTTATACACAAAAAATATATAATATATATATATATATATCAAAATTTTATACCTATAAATTAATATAATTTATATTTATATTTTTTTAAATTTATATATATAAATTAATAAAATTTATTTATTAAAAATAATTTAACATTTATATTAATTAAATAATTACTAAAAATACTAAAAATTAATGGTCTAAAAAATTTCTCTTTTATATTAATCAGTGACTTCAGCTATGTATATGTTTTATGATGGAGATTAATAACAAAAATGACTCTAGAGGAGCATTGAAGTTTGCTGTTACACATGGCACAATTTTATTTTATTTTGTTGTTTTGCGATCCAAAAATTCATAGACGACCATGGAGATAAATTTGAATAGAGAGCTTGAATCACAAACCAACAGTCAGCCATGGATTCGTATGATGAAATCAGTTTGCCATCAAGTATCACACATTTTTTAAAACATCAATTATGTTAGTATACACCAAAAACAGTTATTAAAATTAATCACTAATATAAAATACACATAAAAACATAAAATATATACTAAAAGTG
>NC_029787.2:1623274-1658606 GCF_000816755.2 Arachis ipaensis | reverse complement strand
CTAAGATATTTTTTGAAAATATATATTTACTGTTGGGTATTGTTGTTGTGTTTTTAAATTATTTGAAGGCATTTTTGTCAATAATAAAATTTGAATGTATTTTTGTCAGCATTCAAATACTTCAGGAGTATTTTTGGTGGTTAACCCTAAAATAAAAATTTTTATATATAATATAAATTTATTGATATATATAGTATAAAAATTTTCGTACATAATACATAAATATTTTAATATAATATCAAAATTTTTATATATAACACAATTCATATAATTACTCATCAGTTTAAATTTTTAGAAAAAAAAAATCTAAGATTATTCCACACGTTTATTTCAACACCTTGAGCATTATATACTAATTAAGAGCTCTCAATCTTTTCAAAACTACACCTGATCTTCATTAATTACTATTTGCTAGGCATACACCAAAAAAAAAAAAAAATACAATGGAACTTGTTCTATCATCAATTCTAGAGAAATTGCAACATCAACCAAATTCAACCATCTCTACCATATGTTTCATAATCATAAGTATATTGTGTATTCTTAAGTTCACAAGAAGAAACAACAAGATCAATAACCTTCCACCATCTCCACCAAAGCTACCATTAATTGGAAACCTTCACCAACTAGGAACACTTCCACACCAATCCTTAAAGGCACTTTCTGACAAATATGGCCCTCTTTTGTTGCTTCAGTTAGGGCAAACTCAAGCACTAGTTGTCTCTTCAGCAGATATTGTTGAAGAAATAGTGAAAACACATGATGTTGCTTTCTCCAATAGAGCAAACACTAAAGCTGCCAAGGTATTCTTCTATCAATGCAAGGATATTGGTTTTGCACCCTATGGAGAGGAATGGAGAAAGAAAAGGAAGCTCTGTGTTCTTGAGCTTCTAAGCACAAACAGGGTAAGAATTTTGATGAACAAAGACTTCATTCTTATTCAAAATATATATTTTTTTATTTTTTATATATAAGAGAAACAAAAGAATATTTTGGTAATGTTATCACATCACTTTTTTCAAAAACTTAAGCGGATAAGAAGATACATATAAATAGTTATCTCTTTAAGACGCCTCTTTAGATATGAATCTCTTTTGAGTTTGCGTGAGTTTTGTTGCATAGGCTTTTTTTTTTATTGGTCTTATGCTAATTTTTTTTTTTCTAACAAGGACTGAACTCTAGACTTTTAGGTCATAGAAGCTCTCACATTATATCATAAAATTACTTTTTTAAAAGTCTAAGTTAATAGAAAAAAACATATAAATGAATATATTTCTATCACGTCATTTCACGCAAGAGTCTCTTTTTTTATTTATGTGAACTTTGACATAGATTTTTTTTAGATCATATAAATTTTGATACTGTGATATCACAAACATAAAATTACCTCTCTAAAAAATTTAAATTAATAAAAAAATACATAAACAATTATATTTTTAATACGTCCATATAAATTTTTTATTAAGATGTGTGTCAATTTTTTATATAAACTCTTTTTTTTTGCTTTATTAGTGTGTGTGTAAATTTTATATGAAATTTTATTTTTTTTTTGGTCTTATCGAGAAATTATTACAAGAATTGAATCTAAACTTTTGGGTTATAAATTTTGATACCATGATATCACATGTATAAAATTATTTTTTTCAAAAATTTAAACTTTTAAAAGAAAGTACATGAACAATTAAATTTCTAATATGTCCCTCGTGCAAGAACCTATTATTAAAGTTTGTGTCAATTTTTTATATAAGTTTATTTTCTTATTTTATTAATCTGATATCTGGTCGCTATGATAATAACAGATAGTCACACAACACTTGAAAAATGTAACAATCTATTTGTATGTATGTGTGTTAACTAAGTCTCGTAGAATTGCATTTGTTTTCATTCAAGATTTCAAGTGATCAATTGGTGCTTTTAGTTGAAAAGTAATTGTTTGGTGGCAGATAGATTAAGTCGTACACTAGTACTTTACATGTTGGAAGGAGGCATGCCTTCTTGGTTTTCTAATTAGAGATGCTGCAACTACCACTTTATTCTTATTAGTTTTCCCTTTCACGTTCTTATGTACCTTCTTTTTTATGGGGATAACTAAACAACACTACAATAAAAATTATTTTTAGTGATAATAACACGATGAGTAAAGTATCGTTTTTGTCCCCAACGTTTGAGATAAATGCTATTTGTGTCCCTAACGTTTAAATCATTCTATTTGTATCCCTAACGTTTGTAAAAGTGATTCAATGTTATCTTGCCGTCAATTATACATCATGAGCGCTTTAGTTTGAGTTTTAAAAATATCTTCTTGAAGTTAGAATACAAATGTCTGAGATAGAATCGATGATCTACTCTGAAAAATAACTCATCAAATGTTGAAACTAATTCCTACAACATTTACATAATTTACTTTTCTAGGGACATAATTGAATCTAAACACAAATAGTGGGTATAATATTAAAATCGAACACATCCAAGTGAGACCTAATTGAGAATGAATACATCCAATTGAGAATAATTGAAAAATATAATCTGATTTGTTAGTATAATAATTAATAGTAGGATAACATTGAATCACTTTTATAAACGTTAAGGATACAAATAAGACGATTTAAACGTTAGGGACACAAATAAAACTTATCCCAAACGTTTGAGATAAAAACGATACTTTACTCATAATACGATTGTCATTATATGTTTTGTTTAACATATATTTTTATAGCAATTATATATTTATTGTTATTTCTATATGCTATAATAAAAGGGAGCCTTGAAATAACTGTTGATTATCTTTGTATGACTTCAAAGTCATGGATTCAAGTCATGAAAACCATCATTGATATAATTATTAAATTAGGTTGTATAGATAACACTTTTTGAGTGTGACTTTTTTCCGAATCCTGCGCTAATCACAGATGTTAGTGCATTGGACTGCTTTTTTTTATTACTATATATATATATTATGGTCATTAAAAAGTCTTTACTAACAATGGTATAATAATTATTGCTAAAATTTTTTAACAATAAAGTATAAGACGACTAATATTTAATTATTGAAAAATATATTAACAACTATTTTTATTGTCGTTAAAAATAAAATAAATGACCATTAAAAGTGATTTTTGCAGCAATATATATAAATGATTATATATTTAAAAACATTGTATTCAATATTTATAGTCATATTCAAATTCATATTTCTCAAACATACAGGTAAAGTCTTTTCTTTCTGTTAGAGCAAATGAAGTATCAATGATGATTAACTCCATACATGAAGCTTGTGCAAAAGAGTCGTCAGTGAATCTATCCAAGCTGATTATTGTAACCTCAAGCAACATATCTTATAGGTGCATTTTCGGGCTAAGGTTCGAAACTAGTGATGATGGTAGGAAAAGCATTGCTGAGGTTGTGAAGAAGTTGATGATACAATTTTCAAAACTTGGGGTTGGAGATTTGTTTCCTTCGTTAGATTGGGTTGATGTTCTTACAGGTTTTATGTCAAGATTAAAGGTTATTTTTGCTGAATTAGATGCATTCTTAGAAGAGGTTATTGAAGAGCATAAGAGAAAGAAAAGAGATGACAATAATAAAGACTTTGTTGATATACTTCTTCAACTTCAAGAGAGGGACATGCTTGAGTTTGAGCTCAATGGAGATACCATGAAAGCACTCCTCTTGGTTTGATTTCAATCCTCTCTTACTTTTATTACCATATATATCCCTTTAAAGTAATCACTTCTTAAGTAAATATTATTTATTTGTTCATACAAATATAGAATCTTGAATTGGCAAGGATGATATGGTAGGGTGTAAAAATTTAGTATTTTATTAGATGCACACATTACTAAATTGTGGAAGGATAATACTATTTATTTGTAAATTGTAAATTGTTCTAATTATCTGTAAAAGAGAAAAGAAGATCTATGCAAAATCAAACAAATCCAAAAGAGGCTCTTGTTTGAGAAGAAGTATTAAAGATATAACTATTAATGTTGTCTTTTTTTATCAGTTTAAATTTTTAGAATAAGTGACTTTATAACATAATATCAGAACTCCGTGTTCGAAAAGTTAAGAGTTTAATCTTTGATAAACTCCAAAAATAAAAAATAACATAAGACAAATAAAAAAAGCTTCAATTTACGATAAAAAAAATTAAGGAGGATAAATATATAACTAAAAATAGTTTATTAAGACAATCACATAATATTAGTGGCCATTCATTTTGTTTATGTGATTTATCCTTAAAAGAATATAAAGATTCTCAACAATAATAGTTAATTATTTGTCATGACTATTTTTTTGATATTTTATTTAATATTTGAAAGTTATTTATTATTTAAAATAACTTTCAAATATTTATGTTAAGACTGAAAAGTGCTTAAATACATATACTAATAGGTAGATCACATTAGTGGAGTTATGCTTAACAAATAAAGATACATCAGATTTAGTGTTTGAAATCCAAATGCTCGAAAAGTGGCTGTCAAGGTCTTGAACCAAGCTCTAGGAGCTTGTTTCAAGCCATAGATAGACTTGTTCAGTTTACAAACAAGTGAAATATTCTTGGTATTGTATCCTTGGGGTTATGCCATGTAAACAATTTCTTGGAGATTGCCATTCAAAAAGGTATTGTCGAAGTCAAACTGTCTCAACGGCCAGCCCAGAGGTAGTGCAATTGTTAAAATTACTCTCACAGTGGTTTGAATCATAACCAAGTCTTTTGTGCCATAAGACTGGATTATTGTTTGAATTACAAGAATTGGATGTAACGTTCAAGATGGGCATGGCTGAATTGAAACTTGTGTTTATAGATTAATTACAAATTTACAATGAGGAGAAACAAAATCAGAGGTATTAGAGGAAGTAGATTCATGAACACTCAAATTGCAGATTAAGGCAGTTTTGTTAGAAACAGGTCTAGGAACTTTGAGATTGTCAAAGGCATATATTCTGTTCTTACAGTATTCCCTCTACATATATATATATACTAACACTTAATCCTATTAATAGATAAAGATTCCCAAGATTAATTACACCTAACACTATGACTAAGTCACTGCAGTTACCTTAGCCTTAAATAGATGTTGTGACTTACATGAAAAAAAATACAATGAAAGTTATTTATTGTTTAAAATAACTTTCAAATATTTATGTTAAGACTGAAAAAGTGCTTAAATGCTTAATTATTATTATTAAGATAATTTACAATAAATTAATTATGCATCTTCCTTAATTGTAGGATTTGTTAGTGGGAGGAAGTGACAGTGTTTCAACAACTATTGAATGGGCCTTTGCAGAACTTGCTAACAATCCAAAGGTAATGAAGAAAGTTCAAGAAGAGGTAAGAAGAATTGTGGGTGGAAAATCCATGATAGAAGAAAATGACTTAAATCAAATGAAGTACATGAAGTGTGTAATCAAAGAAACTCTTAGATTACATCCACCGGGTCCACTTTTAATTCCAAGAGAAACAGCAAATAGTGTGGAAATAAAAGGGTATTACATTCCCAAAAAAGTAACAGTATATATAAATTCATATGCAATTCATAGAGATCCTAAATTATGGGACAATGCTGAAGAGTTTATTCCTGAAAGATTTGAAGGTAACCAACAAATTGATTACAAGGGGATAGATTCTCAATTTATTCCATTTGGTATTGGGAGAAGGGGTTGTCCTGGAATTTCATTTGGAGTTGCTTCTCTTGAGTATGTGATTGCTAATCTTCTTTATTGGTTTGATTGGAATGTTCCTAATAATAATAGTGCATTGATAGATATGAGTGAGATAAGTGGGTTGAACATTAGCAAGAAACAACCACTTTATTTGAAGCCACATAGGGAGAGAAAGTTTTTTGTCAGTGTTGTGTATTTTTTTTTTTTAGATTAGGCTTCTTTATTTATATACGTATAAAGTTTATATTTTCAACTATAGTTTGCCTTGAGAAGTTGAGACCTTCGGTATTAAAAAATTGAGCCGCCAATAGAAAGTCATATATCATTAATGGGCATTCATGCATTTCACAATACTCTTTATTGGATATTCATTTAAGATTATATCTCGTTAAAACCTTACTAAAGAAAAATAAAATGAGAAAAGTTGTTAGTGAAGGAAAAAGAATATAATTCCTTTGTCATGATGATTGTCTCGTTAAAAATCTTGTCAAGAAAAATCCAATAGAAAAAAAAAATCTGACAAAAAAAAAAAGAGAGTACAGCCTCCCATTCTTGTCGACATTATTTAATATCTCAAAATCGGCCATCCAAATTTGATGTACCAATATTTTAAAAGAGGATTTTGGAAGTGACTTTATAAATAAATTTGTCAGATTATCTCTATCTTGAGTAGATCTGTTAGACATCAATTGTCCCTTGATTTTGAAGACCATGGATAAAGAAGAATTTGGGAGAAATATGCTTTGTTCTATCACTTTTGATGTATCTACCATAAGTTGAGCAATGCATGCTATATTATCTTCAAACAAAATAGTTTGACCTATTTTATGATCAATCAGTCTACATGATGACAAAATATATTGGATTAAACTCCTGAGCCAAGAACATGATTAGAGGATATTGCTGCTATTGTCTGTTTTGTGGTCCTTTATGATATAACTGTATTACCATATGTGAATAAGTATCCTGTTTAGATCTTCCTTTGTGTGGATTAGACAAGTATCTTGCATTTGCATAGCCAACTAATTGTGACTTTGATTCATATGGATAAAACAAATCCATATCAATTGTTCCATAAAGATATCAAAAAATTTGTTTGATTTCATTCCAATGTCATCTGGTTGGAGAAAAACTACACCTTACTAGTAAATTCATAACAAATAATATATCAGGTCGTGTATTATTAACAAGATACATTAGTGTTCCAATGACACTAAGATATAGTACTTCTATAAGGTATCAGGCCAGAGATGATGATGATAAAGCGAAGAGCAGAGAGAGAAGAAGAAAATAAATTTGGTTTGAACACTACAAGAAAAATCAATATTTGTAACAAAAAAATTGTTACAAAAAATCGAAATTTTGAAATAAAAGGATTTTGTAACAAAAAAAGGGGGCCGTTGCAATATGTTCCGTTACAAAAAGTTTTTGTAAAAAAAAATGGAACTGTTACAATTCAAAGTGATATTTTGTAACAAATTTTTCTGATACAAAAAACCAGAAGTCGTTACAAAAGTGATAACAAATTTTGATCTTCAAGGTATTTTTGGTGACAATCTATTTTTTCCTATCATAAAATTTTGTTACAAAATGTAACTTGATTTTGTAACTTTTTTTTTCTTTAGTTACAAAAGCAAAATAATTATTTTGTAACCATTTTTTAATACAAATTGCATGCATAATTTACTAAATTATTTTTTAAATTAACTAATCTATTAGCTGTTTTAACAAGCAAGTCTACATTTATATAATATGCAAAAACATACATAATTCAAACATGTCTCATTTAGCTAAAATTATTTTAAAACAAAATAACTTTAGTGAGTACATTGATTAGTTCTACAAGTTATATGTCTTGCATAAGTTCAACCAAAAGTTAAAAGTTCTAACATAGATTAGTGTCTCTATGAATAGAAAATATTCTTGAGCCCTCAAGGTAGCATGTGGTCACCATTTCAGCACTCCTGTAAATAAAAAAAAAACAAAACAAAAAATTAGAAACAAGATATAACACTAATTATAATTTTTTTCATTAAGTTTTATCCAAAATGTTTAGAAAAATTCTGGCAGAACCTCCCCTAAAATTAAACTTGGATATTTCCACCGTCTACGGTTTCAACAGAAACAACCAATTCACAACTTATTTCTCAGCCAATACACAACCAAATTTATCAAACCAAATAATAGAACATTTGTCATTTCTCAACCATGACACAAGTAAAATGTCATGAATAGATCCTTATACTTTTATAAAAATTCGGACATGATCTCTTCTGAAAATAGGACTTAACCACCCTTACGGGTCCCAACCAAGCAATTTACCAAACTCTTTTCAACCTTTCCAGTATCAAATCAATTCAGAATCAAACAAATTCTAACATTGAATCAGCCATATAACGCTAAGGTTAATCTTTAATTTTATGAACTCATAACTGTTACTAAGACATTCTTAACACTATATCTTCTTTTCTGTTTTTAATATAGCAAATAAACTCAAAATTTGAAAACTTTATGTCTAGACGTTCATCTTGAAATAAGCTTTCTAACAAACTAAAGATCATAATTTTCTGATTTCTCTATCCTTAGGAATAGAGAAAAACCCGTGACTGCTCTGCAGTGCGTAAAACCAGAAAACAGCAACAACATGTGATATTCAAAATTCAGTATAAAATCCAAGTTAAATACAATAACATTAAAAATTAATATGGTTCAACTTCGCTCATCCATATTTCTTTCTCAGTTGGTTTTAGGTTAATACCATTTTTAATGAAGAAGTTACATAACCTCGAACTTAAGTAAAAATTAGTCAGAATCTCTTTTAGAAGCCAACAAGCTTAGTACCTTTCAATTTGAATAACTTTTATTACAAAACTCCAACTAAGCTAAATTTTGGTTTGAAAACTCCTAGCTCATCCAGAAACAAGTGTGTCTTAGTTGCAACCCAATTGCTGTTCAATTCTAAGAGTTACAAGTATTGGAAGTTGATGCATAGCTTGCTGAAATCTGTTTCTTTCCAGCTTTGACCACCAATATTAAAAAACTCACAACTCCCAATCCTTAACTCCTAAAATTATGAAGTTTTAGAGCAATAAATCAAGTTAATCAAATTTTATAAAAAAATTAGTTTCACTCCAAAAATCAGTTCGTAGAAGTTGCAGCAAGACAAACAAGTTGCTGCCCTGCTTGACCTTTTCTGCTGCAGGACAGATTTAACAACCTAACTTTAAAAATTCTCCATAAATTTTATATTTAACAAAAAGGTCTCAAATTTTTCAGTTTAGTTTCTTATATTCCCAAGGTTAACTCAGACTTAGTCTCATACAATTCCAATCATTACATAATTAGTTATAGCTTTTCAAAGTTTCTAACTCTGTTTGAAAGTAATGCAGAAAATCAAATTTTACTATTCAACTTTGAAAAATCATAACTAACTCTCTAGTTAATACGAAATCTTTAAAATTGAATATTAATAACTATACTTCTTGTAGTTCGCTTAGATTTTAGTCTCATACTATTCCAATCTCTATTAAGTTACTGGTGCACTTTCAAAGTTGCCGTTTCATTTCAAAACTCTGATTTTCAACATAAAGTTTAGCATTTCAAGTTTAACTTTCAATATTTCTCAAAATTAATTTCAAAACAATCACCAACCAATTCTACCACCATCCCAACATATTTAATAACCAGCCCAACGGTAATCAACCAATACAATCCATCAAGATTCAGCATTCAATCACTCATCAACAATTCATAATTCACAAGCAATCAATCAATTTCACAAAAACCACAAGCTCAATCACATTTTCAGCCACAATTCAATATCCACATAACCAATCAATTACTCATAAAAATTAAATCTATTTACAGTCATTCAATAAACTTTATGAGCATTCTAAAATTAAAGTCATTTAAGTTAAACCCCCTACCTCGATGTCGCCTTAATAATAAACTCGACAACAGCAGTAGGATTTCCAATGACTCTTCACTCTCCTAGCAGTAGCAGTGGCAGTGACATTAGAACTAGAATGGCAATCCTGACAGCCCTCTCTGACAGCAACAATAATAATTCGAAATTTTTGTAACTGACAAAGAATAGAATAGAGACAAGGTAGCAGAAATAAGATGACTATAAAGTAAAAGTGGAAGTAGAACAAGTTAAAGGAGTGAAGGACTTAAACCGAAATAGAGTCTTCAACAACACCTCCATCACTGGCCGCGCCCCAACGGCAGTAGCGTATAGCTCCAGTAGCAACCACCATGGCATCGTGGCTTCAGCAGTGGTTTCCGATGGCAACAGCGGCGTGCAGATCGACGGAAACCTCTGTCTCCAGCAACGATAGCAGTGATACGAGCCCCTATCTTCCCCGTCATGTCTCTCTTCTCTGCGAACTCCTATCTCTCTCTTCGGGCTCGTCGGCGTTGGCAGAGGTGGCGGCAACGAACCCTAGCAGTAGCGGTGGCGGATCGGTCGTGATGGAGGCAGCAACGCAGACAGCATCTCCTTTTCTCTCTCGAACACGGGCTCTCTTTCTCTCGTGTGATAACGATGGTGATGGTGGCAAGGATACACACCGGCACCATCTCCCTCTTCTCCTCTTCCCTCTGCGTCCCGTTCTCCCTCAATCTCTCATCCTCTGTTTCTCTAGTTCTCTCAAGAACTCCCTTTCCTTCCTTCTCCATTTTTTTCCTTTCTTTCTGAAAGTATGTGTGTGTGCGTTGTGTTTTAATTTAGGGATTTAGGGTATAAATTTAGGAATTTAGTGAAATTAGGATTTTATTTGGTAATTTTAGAATTAGAATAAAATATATACGAGTAATATAACAATTTTATAAAAATAACCAATTATAAAATTTGCACAAGAATAACCAATTATAAAATTTTTTAAATTAAATTGTATAACATTTCTATTATTGAATTTTAAAAAAATGCAGGATGTTACAAAATAAAATTATTTTGAAAAAAATATATACATAATTTTTTTTACTCTTAAAGTGTTTAACATTTTGAAAAAAAAAATGTTATAAAATATATTTATATTTTGTGACAAATAATTAATTTGTTACAAACAATATTGAATTTTGTGACAAATTAATTTTTTGTTACAAAACAATTGGAGTTTTTGAAACAAAAAACAAAATTTGTTACAAAATATTTTGAATTTTTGCAACTTGTTATTTTTTTGTTATAAAATATTACAATATTTTGTAACAAAACACCATCTCGTTACAAAAACTAACATAATTTGTAACAAAATAAAATAGATTGTTACAAAATATTATCATGTTTTGCAACAACTTGTAATGTTGTTACAAAACATTATTCTTTTGTAACAATCACATATTATTATTACAAAATACTATTTTTTGTAACAATTTTAAATTTGATACAAATTTTTTGTTACAAATGTTCCATTTTCTTGTAGTGGAAGGAGAATGAAATTATTGCAGATTCTCTTACAGGTGGTTATGGCTATATGATATATATAGTCAGGAATGTAACTGAATTTACTAACTAGAAATATAACTAACAACTTTTAGAGACTTCTTGTTAGTTCTAGTTGTAACTAACTTTCTAACTATCACTTAGTTGCAGTTCACTTGTACATTATTGCTAACATCAACCCTGCTACTTTGTTCCATGGAGTTCCCTTTGGTAGTGCTGCTTTTATTAGGGCTGTTGTTGGCTTGCATTCATTCTGCAACTCTAAGCTTGGATCTGAATTTGAGAAAATTGAGACTGGAAAAAGATTTTGTGAAGTTATCAGCTATTTGGTCTTGGGAGGGGATGTGCAGGATGTTAACTTTCTTCTGTGCAACATGCTCTTATAAAGTAAAGGTCAAGCTCAAAGTGCTTGCTCTTATTGTGAAGGACTAGGTTTGCATCCAGTAAAACTGCACTTTGGCTGTCACAGTAGAGGTTTGGTATGGTGGGGCATGGAATTTTTATTTTACTCATCAAATTTTGAATCTAGATGATTTCAGTCAGGCCAGCAGCTAACCCTCGATATTCTGCCTCTGTGAAGCTCCTTGAGACTGTATTTTGTTTTTTACTTGACCATGAGACTAGGTTTGGACCTAGGAATACACAGAATCCAGTGGTAGATTTTCTGTCATCAACGTCATTGCCCCAATCTGAGTCACTGAAGCCGTAGATTCGACATTCATTAGTTCTTTAGAATCTCAAGCCATAGTTTATTGTTTCTGCAAGGTATCGTAGGATCCGTTTAACTGCTTTCTAATGGCTTTCCAGAGGGGTATGCATAAATTGAGAGACTTTGTTCACAACAAAGGTAATTTCAGGTCTAGTAATTGTGGCATATTGGAAGCCACCAACTATAGATCTGTACAAGACTGGGTTATGGTGGATATCCTCACCATAAGCTGACAGCTTGAGACTGGATACCATGGGTGTTGGTACTGCCTTGGCATTACGCATTTCTGCTCTGATTATCAGGTCTTGTATGTACTTAGTTTGACAGAGGAGCATGTCACTGCCGTTGGGTTTCACAGCCTCAATACCCAAGAAATAGCTCATTTCCCCCCAAATTCTTGAGAGCAAACATCGCATGCAGCTGAGTAATTAACTTGGAAATTTCCAATTGGGAGCTTCCAGTGACTAGAATGTCATCAATATATACCAGAATGTAGATGACAGAGGAGTGAGAAAACCTAGTAAAGAGAGATATATCAGATTTGGTGTTAGTGAAGCCAAACCAATTAAGAGTGTCCTTTAGCTTTGTGAACCATGCAAGGCGAGCTTGCTTCAAGCCATATAGAGACATCTGGAGTTTGCAGACATGATGGGGTTGAGCAAGGGACGTGAAGCCTTCGGGTTGAGACATGAAAATAGTCTCCTGTAAATCCCCGTTAAGGAACGCATTGTTGAAGTCGAACTACCGGATGGACCACCCCTTGGAGAGTGATAAGCTGAGCATGACGCGAATTATGGGCAGATGAACTATAGGACTGAATACTTGGTCATAATTGACCCCTTCTCGTTGATAAAAACCTTTTGCGACGAGTTGGGCTTTGTATTTCTGAATGGTGCCATATGGGTGCTTCTTGATTCGAAACACCCACTTGGAGCCAATCACAGGTTCAGTGTATGGTGGAGGCTTGGGAACTAGCTGCCAAGTGCTATTGTGCATGAGGGCATCATACTCCTCTTGCATAGCTTGCCTCCAATAGGGACATGTTAGGGCTTGGTGAACAGATTGAGGCAGAGAGTGGGTGAGGTCAGGGGCAGGGATGGTAGGCATTGCTGCATAGGTCCTGGGCTGGAGACTCCCTGTCTTGCTGCGAGTCTGCATAGGGTGTTGGTTGACTAGGGCAGGAGGAGGAAGTGGCAGCACGACCTCAATATGAGCAGGTTGGGGAGCACCTGTACTCAATGAAAAAAGACTAGCAGAGGCATTAGCAGCAGTAGCCACAGAAAAAAAATTATTAGCCATAGAAACAAGTAAAGCAGGTAATGATGCAGGTATTAAATTAATAGTATTGGAAGTATCATGTAATGTATGTAAGGGTAGAGGGCTTGGGGGGTTGAGACTGGGTGGGTAGTGGAGGCAGAGTTGATGAGGATGGCTGTGAGGAGGGATGGGGGGAGGTGTTGCTGAGGTAGCAGCCAAGGGTAGGTAGATGAGAGGGGAGGTTTGGGTTGGAGGGGGTGTTGGGGTAGGGATGGCTTGGGAAAGGAATAGTTGATTATAGAAAAACTCATATTCATTAAAGATAACATCTATTGAAGTGAACTCTTTGCCATTTGGAGAGAGGCAAATGTAACTTTTATGATTTGGAACATAGCCAATGAAGATACATTTTTATGATCTGTGGCTGAATTTGATTTGATTGTATGGTCTGAAGAATGGATAATAGGTATAGCCAAAAGGTTTGAGAAAGTTGTAATCGGGCTTGGTTTTGGTGAGAGTTTCATGAGGTGAGGTATTTTTTAACTTGGGATTTGGGAGTAGATTGATAAGATAGGTGGCTAAGAGGGCTGCTTTACCCCCAAAAGGCTATGGGAAGGGTTGCTTAAGCTAAGAGGGTTAGGGTGGTTTCTGTTGTATGCCTATGCTTTCTTTCTATTTTTTTATTTTGTTTATGAGAGTAAAGGCAGGTAAGTCTATGTTGTACGCCATTTGTTTCAAGATATTGGGTGAAGGCTACAGAAAGATATTCTTTTCTATTGTCAGTTTGTAAGGCTTTTATTTTCAGTCCAGTTTTGAGTTCAATTGCTGCTTTGTATTTTTGAAAGGTATCAAAAGCTTGTCTTTTTGTTTGAAGCAAGTAGATGCTGGAGTGTCTTGTGCAAGTTTTTGTTTGAAGCAGGTAGATGCTGGAGTGTCTTGTGCTTGCATCAATGAAGCATATGTAGTACCTACAGTCAGTTCTACTATACACAGGTGCAAGTCCCCAAAGGTTAGAAAAGATCAAATCTAAAGGTACATAGCTGGTGTGGGAATCAAAATAAGGTAATTGATGAATTTTGCTAATGCAACAAGCATGGCATAATGAGGGTTCAAGGCTATTTTTATTTATTGAATCATTGTGAATAACATTGCATTGTTTTATTACAATAAAAGTGACTTTCTCAGATGGGTGGCCCAGCTTTCTATGCTATAGTTGTGCAGCAAGACTCATATTTTTACAAGCTATTAACACACTTGCATATCTAACTGGCTTATTTATATTTTCACTATTAGATGACAAATCACTAGTGGAATGTGATTTGATTTCTTTGTTGATTGCTGAATTGTGCTATGAGCATTTGATGGCTTATTGTGTGACTGTGTTGGCTTTGACATTGGTTGAGACTTTGTGTGAGCAGTGGTGGTGTTATTTGGTTTTTCTACAATAATGGGTGCTGACATGAGTTGTGATGTGAGGTGTGTGAGTGAGTTAGGCTTGGTAATTTGTGGTTGTGTTGATTGGCTTATAAAAGGGGTGGTGAGATTGATTATGTGATCTATTTTAGTGTCAGGAAGAGTGATAGTGTTGTAATAAGTAGGTTTGGTGATACTATTTTCATTGAGGTTGAAAGTTCTTGGAATAATTTGAACTCCCTCAAATTTGTAAAGTCCATCTTTAAGCAGTCCTTAAAAAAGAATTTTTTTGGAGATCTGACATTTCACATTGCACAAATAAGGCCAGAATTCAAAATATACACAGTTGTCTAATACAAATTTGGCTACACTTACTAAGTTTTTGGAGATGATAGGGATATGAAGCAGATTTTGTAATTGAAATGGTGTATTGGATAATGATGCATGCATTAATGTACTTTCAATATGCTTAATTTTTATACTTTGGCCATTACCTCTAAAAGCCTACTTTGTGCCTTCATAATTTGTTCCTGTATTTAGGTTTCTTGAGTCATAGGTGATGTGATGAGAAGCTCCCGAATCAAAGTACCATGCAGTGTCTGGTACTGATGAAGGCATGATGAGGAGTGTTTAAGGATTGAAAGAGGTAGGTTGTGATGTGTTTGGAAATTGTTGTTGCTGCTGAGAGGTTCTTGGATTTGAGTCATTGTGAAATGCAAGAGAAGATGGTTGAGCTGTGTTTAGAGGTTGAAGGTGAGGATTCATGAAGTCTTGATCAAAGCGATGGTAGCATTGAACAACCGTGTGGCCAATCTTGTCACAGAATTGGCATTGTGGTCTACTGCCTTACCATCATGAGGATCGTCCGCCTCCACCCCTGAACTGTTCTCTGCCTCTGGAGCCTCGAGAGCTGCCTCTGCTATTGTAATTGTTGTAGCCTCTTCTTTGAGATCCATCTTGAATTTTATCACTCTGAGCAATATTCACCTGCATTGATCCTAGCTCACTCAACTCTCCTTGAGTCAAGAGTTGTGTTTTAAACTCGCTTTCATGGTGTGATCTATCCTTGCTATTGCGACAGTGACAAATGTATTGTATTCTTCACCAAGACTTGCCAGTGCTGCTTCAATGTATTATTCTTTTGAGAGAGGTGCTCCCAGTGCTTTTAACGAATCTGCTACTTAATTGATTTTTGACATATACTATGTTACTGTTGATCCATGCTTCTTGAGTGTTCTTAGTTGAATCTTTAACCGTGTTTGATTTTTGATATATACTCACATTTGATTACTCGATTCACAAAATTTGGCTCCATAGACGCAATTAGCCAGACAATAAGACATTGATCTTGAACCTCTCATTCTAAATACTCTTGGTTTTCAATTTTATTTCTGCAATCTGATTCTGAATACTCTTAATATTATATAATTTATACCTACTATATTATATGTTATTTTTGTTTTTAATTCTCTTTTTTATCTAAATGACTCAACCAAAACGTATGTATTTTAATATTTTATTTCTTTTATATTTGTGAATATTATTAAATGACATGAATTATGATTTATATTTGATTTGAAAACTTTAATTTTAGTTAAAATCCAAATAGTATATATAGTCCAATAATTGTAATGTTATGAATGAAATTGGAAAATGACATTTAACAAGCAAGGTGCATGCTAATTGCTATAGTGGAATGCATGTGATGAGGTTTAATCGGTGTCCCTTGTTTGTTTCTCGTGAAAATATCAAAAGGAATAAGACGTTGGAGAATGAAATATCTACCAAGTATATGAAAAGAATGAAAATATTATTTATACACTATTTAATTTCACATTCATCTCTTTATCATGTAATAAAAATAATTACAAATAACATATCCGTTATTACATACACTACAAAAGAAATTAGGTTGTGACAAATTTTTAACAATAGTAATAACATAATAATAATATATATATGGTCACTGTTTCTTTTAATTAATTTATTATTTTGTGGTATTCATATATTTGATTTTATTATTATATGTTATTATAATAACAAATTATAAGACAAACAATATTTTTAACAATAAAAAATAAGGCAAACAATATATAGTTCTCAATAAATAATATATTAACGACTATTTTTATTGTCGCTAAAAGTAATAGATATTGTCACTAAAAATATTTTTTTTAAGTATCCACTCTTATTAGAATAAAATATTATTTTTGTCCTAACATTTGGAGTTGGTCCTATTTGTGTCCCTAACATTTAAATCGTCCTATTTGTATTCCTAACATTTATAAAAGTGATTCAATGTTATCCTGCCGTCAATTATACTAATAGAGATCAGATTATATTTTTTAATTATTCTCACTTGGATGTATTCATTCTCAATTAGGTCTCACTTGAATGTGTTCGATTTTAATATTGTATCCAAAATTTGTGTTCAAGTTCAATTATGTTCTTAAAAAAGTGAATTATATATATATATTGCAGGGATTAGTTTTAACTTTTAATGAGTTATTATCCGAAGTGGATCATCGGTTTTGACCCACACATTTGTATTCTAACTTCAAAAAGAGATTTTTAGAACTCCAACTAAAGCTCATGATGTGTAATTGACAGCAGAATAACACTGAATCACTTTTACAAACATTAGGGATACAAATAGAACAATTTAAACATTAGGAACACAAATAGAA
Organism: Arachis ipaensis; assembly: GCF_000816755.2. Taxonomy (NCBI): domain Eukaryota; kingdom Viridiplantae; phylum Streptophyta; class Magnoliopsida; order Fabales; family Fabaceae; genus Arachis; species Arachis ipaensis. The sequence goes on along the minus strand of NC_029787.2, from coordinate 1,641,430 downwards.
CTTATCCCAAACGTTAGAAAACAAAAACGATATTTTACTCCTCTTATTGTTACAACACATTAAGCCTAAGAACTAAGAGAGTATGGTATGGGTTGAAGATGGAGTGAGACTTTCTTACTAACAGTGAGTCCACACATTTCATCCATGTCTATGTCACCTTCATCTTCACCATGCAGCTTCCAATCAAACCAATATAGAAGATTAGCAAGAACATATCCGGTAGAAACAAGCCCAAAAGAAATTCCAGGACAACCTCTTCTCCCAACACCAAATGGTATTAATTGAAAATCCAACCCTTTTATATCAACTTGGTTGTTTTCAAATCTCTCAGGAATGAACTCTTCAGCCTCCTCCCACAATTTTGGGTCTCTTTGAATCGCCCAAGCATTTATAAACACTCTAGTTTTTGGAGGAATATTGAAACTTTGTACTTTCACACTTGAAGTTGTTTGCCTAGGAATTAAGAGAGGAAGTGGAGGATGCAATCTTAGAGTTTCTTTGATCACACAATTCAAATAGTTCATTTGATTCACATCATTTTCTTCCACCTTTGATTTTCTCCCCACAACTCTCCTTACCTCTTCTTGAGCTTTCTTCATGGCTTTTGGGTTCTTGAGGAGCTCAGCAAAAGTCCATTCTAGAGTTGTTGAGAAAGTATCACTTCCTCCAACAAACATGTCCTGAAATTATTAGAAAAACTTTTAATTTGTATAATCATCAATAAAATAATTAATTTTTTCTTTTGGAATGTGAATGTGATGGAATGAATAGTAGCATAGGAGTAGCCTTCTCTATATATAGATAATAGATTCATGACTTTATTGTTTATGTTTTCTGCATTTATTAGCATATCTTGTGGTTTTGTAAATTTTATTTATTTAGAGTTGAGTGAGAAATAAATTTTTGAGAATTTATATTTGAAATAGATTAGTCTTTAAAAAAAATATTAATAAAATTTTTTAAAATAATAAATATAGACAAGTTAGTTTAAATTACGAGTTTTTATTAATAATTATAGGAGATAATTTAAGGATATTATGCCTACATTTATTATTTTAAAGGACTTTATTGATACTTATTTTTTGAGTAAAGTATATTTTTTGTCCCTGAAGTTTGATAAAAGTTTCAAAAATATTCCTAAATTTTATTTTATTTTAATTTTGTCCCAAAAGTTTTCGATTTACATCAAATATACTCCTGACGGTTAATTTTTCAAAAAATTTAAGACCAATTCAACAACAATTTCATAAGAATAACCCTTAACACAAGCAAATCAAGCATAATTTTCATGCATTATTGTTAGATTGGTGTTAATTTTTTTAAAAAATTTAGCCGTTGAGGGTATATTTGATGCAAATAAAAAACTTTTGGAACAAAATTGAAACAAAATAAAATTTAAAGGTATTTTTGAAACTTTTGTCAAACTTCAAAGACAATAAATATACTTTAACCTCATTTTTTATACAGACTAATCTATTCGAAATATAAATTTTTAAAGATTTATTTATTAGTTTACTCTATTATTCTTTTTTCTAATAAATATATTCTTTTAGAAATTGAAGTTTGTTGTACATATTAGTTTTAGAATTACTACGGTGAAACTCATATAGTAGTAAAGCTCATGTAATAATAAAATTATAAAAATAAATGGGGAGAGAGAGAAAGAGATACCACTAAGATTGCTTTGAAGTTATCTTGAGAGTCCTCAAACTCAAGCATATTATTCTCTTGAAGTTCAACAAGTATATCAACAAAATCTTTCTTCTCAAAATGATCATCACCTTTCTTCTTCTCTTTATTCCTTCTCCTGATGATGTGTTCTTCAATTACATCTTCTAAGAAAGAATCAAATGCTATAGAAGTAGCATTCATATCTGATATCAAACCTCTAACAGAATCAATCCAACCAAATGAAGGGAAGAAATCTTTCACACTGAAAGACGAAAATTGTCTCATCAATTTTCTTCCAAGCTCTCCGAAATTTTTGTCGTTACAATCTTTTGGAGTATTATACTTTTGTCCAAGAATACATCTTGATACGATGTTGTTTGATGTTGAAACTAGCAACTCACTTAGATTCACACAAGATCCTTTGTTTCTTACACATGATTCACGTATTCCACCCACCTAATATGTTGTATCCAAACATGTAAATGTATTAAATTTCACTTGATTTTCTCGAACCAAATATATGATCATTGTGAGTAAATATAAATATAGTTTAATTACTCTGTTAGTTCCTATAGTTTCGCAAAATTTTTAATTAGGTTCCTATACTTTTTTTTTTAATTGAGTCATTGCACCAAATTTTTTTTTAATTGAGTTCCTACACTTTTTTTCCTTTTATTTGAGTCTCTGCACCAATATTTTTTTTAGTTGGATCCCTATACAATTAAGCCAATTACTACTAAGAGGGAGCTAATTGAAAAAAAAAATTGTTGTACGGACCCAATTAAAAGGAAAAAAAGTATAGGAACCTAATTGAAAATTTTGCGAAACTATAGGAACCAATAGAATAATTAAATATTTATTAATTTGCAAAATAAAAAATTCTACTAATGATGACCAACATGAATATGAGTATAAAATCATAAAATAATAAGCATTTATATAATTTATTTATGATATGGTGTTAAAATTTTTATAATTAAAAAAAATGATCTTTATTAATCTAAACATAAAACAAACTAAAAAGATATTTATGCAAAAATTACCTTTCATGCTAAAAAAATAATTTTACACGAGAAAATATGTTAAAAATATAATTATTTGTCTACTAACCAATTCGGCAACCTCTTGTTCGCGAACAAAGCAGAAAGAACGAACCCTTTTGACGCTTAAAAGTTCAAGAACACAAATTCTTCTTTTTTGTCTCCACTCTTCACCATATGGTACAAAACCCACGTCCTTACATCCATAAGTAAAAATATTTGCAGCCGTAGTTTGGGGCCTATCGGAAAAAATAACATCATAGTTCTTGATGATTTCTCTGGCCACGTCTGCGGACGAAACCACCAGAGTTGGGACTTGTCCCAACTCCAACAACATTAGAGGGCCATGCTTCTTTGAGAGTTCATGGAAGGAACGGTGTGGAAGTGTTCCTAGTTGATGAAGATTTCCAATGAAGGGTAGCTTTGGTGGGCACGGAGGAAGGTTTTGATTGTTTTTTGTTCTTGTGAAATTAAGAAACAAGAACATGGTGATGATAATGAGGCCAAATAATATTGACACGTAAAGAGTTGAGTTTTCCTCATTTGACAATTGCTTTAGAACTGAGACAAGTCCCATTATTTCTCAACTTCGTGTGGCAATTATTATGGTGCAACGAGGTAATATATATACATAATAAAAATACTATTTATATTCCAAAATTTTTAGTGACTGATTTTAATATATGTATACATAAACATGTGTAACTTCTAGATGTCTTTGTATGATTACGACGTTTATGGTGTTTATGAATAATTTTATCTACACTTAAAAAATATACCTAAATTATAATAAATAATTTTATGAATTTATTGATAAAAAATTATAATTTTAACCAATATCAATTTTAATGATAAAATTCTTTTAAAATCAATACAAAATAATTTTGCATAAATTTTATTTAATAAATTCAAAATCCTAAGGTATTTTCTCAAAGCACTTTAGAAAATTATCATCAAGTAGTAATTTCTCACATTTTGATTATGCAGTCGGGCCACAACTAAATAATTATAGTTGGTTTTCTTGAAAAGGTATAAAAATTGATTTTAAATTTGGAATGTATCATAAAAATTTTAATAATGTATACTAAGCATAGTTATCAAACCCGGTTTGATCCGGTCGGTTCGACCAGAACTCGGTCATCCGATTACCTGATCGGGCCGAGCCACACGTTGAACCGACCATACAATGGACCCGGTAGAACTCGGTTCAATCCGACGAGTTTTGACTAAAACTGGTGACCCGGACGGGTTATTTGACCCAGTCCGGGTAGTGCATTTTTTTTTTAATATCCTAAACCTAAACGGCGTCATTCTACTATCCCCTCCCCCTTTTCGTTGAAACTGAAAGCCTAGGCTATCCCCATTTCCCCCATTGCCTCACCCTCACATCTCTGATCTCCCTAATGGCATATGAGACAAATCTCTTGAGAGTTGAGTGAGTGTCTGAGACTGAGTTCATCAATCGGCCTCATTAGTCACCGCCGAAGTCACCAGTCACCGCCGATACCCCCTCAGCCAACCTCGTCTCTCCGTCTCTCCGTCACCCTCGTCGTCACTCTCTGTGGTGTCGTTACTTCTCCCGGCCGTCACTGCTTCTCCCCTCACCTCGTCGTGTTCGTTGTTATATTGGTCGTTTGTGGGTTGTGCTTCTTCTGCCTCTACTTCACCGCTTTTGCTTCTGTCCTTTGTCGGTGCCTCACCTGGTCGTCAGAAAGCTCAGAGTCTCTGTTCCCTGAGGTCAATGCCTCTGCTATTGACCTATTAACTATTGTTATGGAATTGGAATTTGTTGAACTTGATATATTAGTTAAAATTGTTCTTGAATTGCATTGTTGCTGGTTGGTATATTAGTTAAAATCTATTCTTGAATTGGTATATTAGTTAAAATCTGGTTGATATATTAGTTAATTTGTTCTTGAATTTTAGTTAAAATTGCTGTATTTTCCCTGTTGCTGTTGCTGGTTGCTGTGTTGGTAATTTGGTATATAGTTTTTTAGTTGCTGGTTGCTGCTAATTGCTATTGTATTTTACTGGGTTTTTTAGAGCTGTTGTTGTCTATTGCTGGTTTGTTTAGACTTTAGAGTTGCTGTTAGTTGAATCAGGAAACTTTGGTGAAATGGTGGTGGTTGATGTGTTGCTTAAAAACTGATTTAAGCAAATCCTTTGTTGCTGAAAATATATATTTTTAGTTTCTTTGCTAGAATTTTAAAAATTGCTTCATCTCAAACACCATCAGAAACGCCACCATCTCAAGAACAAGCATCATCAGCAACTCCTACCCATGATCTTACCACTAAAAGAGTTTATAATAATAAAGGAAAGACTGATCCAGCTTGGGGTCATTGTAAATAAATTGTGGAAAAAACAGGAAAAATTACTATGATGTGCATATATTGTGACAAACTTGTTAGAGGAGGTGAGATTAATCAATTTAAGTATCACTTGGCTGGAAAAGAAGGAGATGTTGAGAAGTGCAAAAAGGTTCCACCTGCTGTTGCTCATCAATTTGGGCAAAATATTGAAGAATTTATGAATAAGAAAAGGAAAACTCAAGAAAATTATGCAAAAAGTTATGGAGCATGTGATGATGTTGAAAGAGAATTTGATAGAATGGAAGAGCTTGAAGCACGGTAGCAACAACTCCAACATTCAAGGACAAGGTTGCCACCACCTGCATCTAGGAAAGGAAAAAAAAAACTACTGGAATAGAAACTTTTTTTTCCATCTTCAACAACACTTGGAGCCCAACCAACGATAAAAAGTGTATTGCAAAGTAAAGAAATTGTGGAAAAATGTGACATTGCCATTGCAAAGTGGATGGTTGATGCTTCTGTGCCATTTAATGCAGTTAATTCAGCATATTACCAACCAATGATTGATGCTATTGCAAACATGGGTGCAGGATATAAAGATCCAAACTTTGGTAGAGTTCGTGGGTATTTGTTGAGTAAGTTGGTGGAGGATGTGAAAAAGATGATTGAACAGTATCGTGAAATTTGGAAGCAAACTGGATGTACTATCATGGCTGATGGATGGACTGATCCTTGTAGGCGCACTTTAATTAACTTCTTGGTTTATTGTCCTAAAGGAACTATCTTCCTAAAGTCTGTTGATGCTTCTCATGCCTCAAAGACTGCTAAATTATTGTTTAAGCTTTTTAAGGATGTTGTCAACTTTGTCGGTCCTAAAAATGTTGTTCACATAGTGACGGACAATGCTGCAAATTATGTTGCTTCTGGAAGGTTGTTGGAAGCTGAATTCCCTAAGTTGTATTGGTCTCCTTGTGCTGCGCATTATATTAATTTGATGTTGCAAGATATTAGAAAGTTGAATGAAGTCAGTGAGACATTTTCACATGCTTCAAAGATTACTAAATACATATATAATCATTGTCATCCACTGTATCTTATGAGGAAGTTTACCGGTGGACGAGAAATACTTCGTCTAGCTCCAACTCGCTTTGCTACCAATTTCATAGCTTTGCAAAGTATTCTGGCTCAAAAAGATGCATTAAGAGCTATGGTAACTGCTAAAGAATGGACAATCTCAGCCTACTCCAAAGAAGCTAAAGCTAAAACATTTGTGGATCAAGTTTTAGACTCTAAATTTTGGAATCAATGTACAGATGTTGTCAAGCTTACTGAGCCACTTGTTCGCGTGCTTTGTATTGTGGATAGTGAAGATAAAGCTGCAATGGGTTTTCTTTATCAAGCTTTTAATATGGCTAGAGAAGAGATGGTGAAGAGGTTTCGACGAAGAAAGAAGATTGTGGAGCCTTACTTGAAGATTTTGGATACTCGTTGGGATTCACAACTTAAAAAAAAATCTTCATGCTGCTGGCTATTGGTTAAATCCTGCTTTTCGATTCAATGCTGCTGAATTTGAAAAACATAAGCAAACCACTTCTGGCCTACTAGATGTAATTGAGAAATATTCATATGATGATCCAGAATTGAATACTAAGTTGACAAGTGGGAAGAGAATATATTCTAATGCTGAAGATGATTTTGGAAGACAATATGCACTGCGTGAACGAAGCACAGTGATGCCAGGTAAATATATTTATTTAGTTTTATCTTTCTTTATTTGTTTATTTATTTAAAAAGGCTAATTGTAATGCATTGCCTCTTTTGATTTTAAGACCAATGGTGGAAATCTTATGGAACTGGAGCACCAAATTTACAAAAGTTAGCCGTTCGTGTTTTAAGTCAAACTTGTAGTTCTTCTGGTTGTGAGCGAAATTGGAGTATTTTTGAACACATCCACACAAAGAAGAGGAATCGGTTAGAACATTAAAAGCTTAATGATCTTGTTTTCGTTCATTATAACTTGAGGCTACAACAAAGGTATCTTCTATAATTATTTATCTAATTTTAAAATGTATTGTTCATTAAAATTAATCTTTAGTTTAATAATTACATAACTTGATAACATAGGAATCTAATGAGAAAGCAAAGCTATGATCCAATTTGTCTTGATACATTTGATGACCATTCGGATTGGATATTGGAAGATTCACCGCCGTTTTTAACTCTGGAAGAGGTTGATGCTCTACGAAATGATTTGGCAAATATGTCCATTCAACCAACTTTGGATGATCTTGGTAAATTCTTCAATTGCTTGAATATTTTAATTGCAGTTGCTATTACGAATTATTCTTGATATTGATTTGTCAAAAATACAAAAATGTAGATCAATTAAATTTGGAAGATGACCAAGATAACGATGGACCAAGTAACAATGCTATGGAAGATATGGATACAAATCAAAATGAGGGAAATGTTGATCAATCTCCTAATTTGCCCTATGAAGATGTTGATGCTAACTTTAAGCTCACCCCTTGGACTTGATTTAATGATTATGTTATCTTTAACTTGCTCTTGTTGATTTAAATTGAGAACATATTTTATACTAGAAACTAGTTTATTAACTCTTCTTTTAGATTATTAGTTATGTTTAAGACTTGATATTTGATTATTAATGTTTTTAAGACTCACATTTTAAGTTTTAAGACATTATTTCAATTTTATTAATATAATTTTATATTTTTTTTTAGTTATGACCGGATTAACCGAATGAATTAGTGACCCACCGGTTGAACCAGTAACCCAGTGACCCGGTCATATGATCGGGTTGATAATCGATTCGGTTCTAATAACTATGATACTAAGTATGATAACCGCGATACTTTAGTCTTCATAAGTTATTTTTGCACTACGAGTCTAAAATGGCAGCTGTATATGACTGGACTCCAATAATAAATATTTTTCGATTTTATGTATATACTAAAATGAATCAGTTACTAATATAAAATATATATTAAAATATAAATATATAATCAAAATATCTGTAGTTTTTTTTTAAATCTTTACTCAACAAAAAAAAAAATAGCTCTTGTTTGTTGGATTATGTATTTTCTTGTTTTGTAATCAATTTTGATGACAATGCCGAAAAAATTGTTTAATAAAACAAAAAAAAGTGAAATTACTCTTCTCCTCCTACTAAGACATAAAATTTTGTGTCTAATCATTATAATTCACACTTAATCACAACTTTAAGTAATGTCATCTGTCGTCTGTCTATTCATCGGTCAAAATTTTAACTAATTTTAGTCACCTAAAATAAAATATAATTATCAGAGATGTAACCTTATAATAATGCACAAAGAATTCAAGCATGCTTATCCGGATTAAACTATTTAAATAAATATTTTAAATTCAGATAATACTATATTTTTGTCCAAACACAATTTTCATTATGTTCTATTAGATCCAAGTTTATCCGTAATATTGCCACCTTAATTTCAATAATTGCCTTTTCATTCTAAACGAGTTAAACGCTAAAATAGTCTTTAAAATTCACAAAATATACCAATTTGGTCCTTAACTTTTCAATTACATTATTTATGTCCTCGACATTAAAAAAAATGCACTTAGTTGATCTTTTCTCCTTTTTTCATCCAAACTCCTTCCTGGTGGCAGTGATGTGGCAAATTTTTGCCATGCTGGACTATGAAAAACGGCGTCGTATTAGGTTTTGGCGCTAAAATAAGAAAACAACGCCGTTTCAAGTATCTATTTCGGTAAAAGCTATGAGAGCATGAGAGAGCAAAATCAAGAGTTTGTGAGGTGGGAAAACACAAGGGGGGATATCTACTCAGAGCAAAAATGGTAAAGATCCTAGGGTTTGGAACAAAGAAGAGTATCAACGCTTGGAGCTTGATTCTTTCTCCATTTTCGTCGACAACTTGCCGGAAGATATATCAAAAAGAGAACTTTTTCATATGTTCAAATGGACAGGCAGAATCATCGACATATACATGTCGCGGAAGAATAAAAATGGTCACGTATACTTGTTTGCTTTTGTACTGTATACGACAAAGAGAGGAGCTTTGAAGGCTGTTAAAGATATGAACAGTATGGTACTGAGAGGCAAAAGGTTATTTGTCGGAGATGCGAAGTATAGGAGGGGAACTGGGGTGCAACATACAAAGGGCCAGGAAACAAAGGTGATAACCAGTCACGATGCTAGAAGCAGCATTCCACAGACAAAGAAGGCGGGTGTAGTTGAAGCGAACGTGGGGCGGCAGACGTCAGATGTACCTGTTAGGGATCCAAAGGATAATGGATGGACAAAGAAACTAGAAGTGCCGATAGCAAATGAGAATGTCGTCTGGCTGCAGAGAAGTATTGTCGGAGGTACGAAGACGGCAATTGATTTTAATTCATTAAAGCAAAAGATCTCTAGGGAATGGCCATGCGTGACATAGGTAAGGGAGTTGGGGCATATAAAGCAATGATAACGTTTGACACTGTGCTTAGTGCTGAAGAAGCTTACACTTTTCGAATGAACGAGTTATTGAAATTGTTTTATATGGTGTGGAGATGGGACGAGGCTGAGAAAAGCGAGTCTAGAAGAGTTTGGTTGGAGTGTTCTGGAGTTCCTATACATGCATGGTCAAGGAACACCTTTCACAAAATAGGAGAGCAATAGGGTGAAGTGGTGGAATGTGATAAACTAACGGAATCATGTAATTCATTCAGTGTGGGTAGAGTCCTAATTGATACATGTGCATTTGATATGATTAACGAGTGGATTCGTGTTATAATAGGCGCAAGCAGGTTTGATGTCCTTGTCAGAGAAGTGGGCGGAGAGGTATATCGGGAGGAATACTTCCAAAAGAGGGAGGAGGAGGCACGTGACAGGCACATGATCAACGGAGAAGAGACGCAGCATGAACGAAGGGTGGTTGGTTGGGATCAAGCGGCTGTGATGATGATGGTGGACCACAGAAACGATGACCAAGGAAGGGACAGGTTGGTAAATTCATGCCTAGATTTGAATGAATGGAATTACAAAAATTCAAAATATTCTCGGGAGAATGGTTATCATGCGGCATTCAAGGATACGGAGGACTCACAGGGATTATACGAAATTAATGGGGAGATCGACTCGGAGGATACGGTTTCAAATGTTTATGAACAAGGCTATACAAGCCAAACAGAAGGTTATACAAGGAAGGCTAGTGGGTTGGGAGCTATTAGGCCCAAAAGGTTTAACATGAGACAATTCGGTGGGCTGAGGGAGAGAGACCAACGGACTAGGCTTGCTGTTGCAACTCCTGAGCGGGTTAGGTCTGACCCGGAACCAATGCTAACCCAGAAGGCACCTCCTAACCTGGATCATGTTGGTGAGAGCACGGCGCCTGCAACCTGCGGTATGACAGCTACTGGGAAGTGCCGCGGGGGGGAGGAGGCCAGTCAACTCCACGCGTCGGTGCCTCGGGAGACATGTGCAAGACCCATGAGGCAAGGGCAAAAATCATCGGTTGCGCATCACGAGCCTGGGCGCGCGGGTGATGCGAAGGGGACCGTGGAGCTGCGACACGGTAGGGAGGGGGCATTGGACCGCGATGCGAGATGGAGGCCGGAACACGGCAGGCGGTGGTTGCGGGGTCTGATGAAGGGACGAGCAGGGTTGTGGAAGCCACCGGTGAGGTGAGTGACCGAAGGTAGAACAGGGAGAGGACGGGCTTGCAAATTGAAACTAAACACACTCAATGGATTAAGGAATAGGTAACTGTTGCTGGTGTTCACCAAAACTGCAGTGCACCAGAGGCCGAACCACAGACTAGCCGTGAGCCAAGATTAGGAATGGAGGAGGGGAAATCTTGATGGACGAATTGGCTCAGGCTATTGGTAATGGACTAGATAAGGAGCGCGGGACTGGTGTAGAATCAGATGCAGGGATGGAGAATGACTTGGAGAGTGGTAGCAATCCAGACACGGAGGAACAAAGGCTGACTTGGGAGGAGGAGATGGCTAAGAACAAAGAGACTTGGAAACTAGAAGTAGAATCAGGTGCTCAGTACAGTGATGAAGATGATATTATGGCGATTTTGCAGGAGCAGAACGAAGCTATTGCTATGAAACGACGTCAGGCTAAGCATAAAGAAAAGGTTCGCAGAAGCCGGCCAAAAAACTGGAAACAGGTGTGTAATATTTTGGTTAAATGATTTTCAGTGCTTGGAACATAAGGGGGTTGGGAGGAGCTGCAAAAGTTAGTATGATAAAGAATTTTAAAAATAATTTTAAGTTGGATATGTTGGGTTTGGTAGAAACAAAGAATGAGGTACTGACAAAATTTGATGTTACTCGTATATGGGGTAGTGACAGAGCGTGTTGGGAGTTTGTAAGTTCCATCGGGTCTTCTGGAGACTTGTTGCTAATATGGAACGAAACGGCCTTTAAGATGTATAATTGCTATAAAGGGGATAGATGGTTGTGTTTAGAAGGGATCGTGACAAAAGATAACTTTCATTGTGCTATTTGTCTTGTGTATGGGCCGCATGAGAGAGCCGAGAAAATCTCCATATGGGAAGAATTGAGTTTTATTACAGGTCTGTGTCAGGTGTCGTTCTGTTTTTCAGGGGATTTTAATGAAATATTGCATTTGGAGGAAAGGAAAGGAGCGACTAATTCATCAGCATCTGCAATAGAGTTTAGAACATGGATAAATGAGATGGGGTTGATCGATCTGGCACTTAACGATCGAAGGTATACATGGTTTAGGGGACAGTCGTGCAGTCGTATTGACAGGTGCTTGGTTTCTCTAGGGTGGCTTGATGCGTACCCGGAGACACGTCTAAAGAGTGGTCCAAGAGGTTTATCGGATCACTGCCCTTTGATATGGAAGACATCAGAAGATTTGATGGCCCAAGACCTTTCCGTAGCTTGGACTCATGGTTTACACATGAAGGATTATTGAGTATGGTGAAGGAAAAATGGAGGGAATTAGGAGATACGCAATTCTTATCGAAGCTGAAAGCATTGTCAGAACCTCTACGTAATTGGCATAAGCAGCATTTTGGGGATATGGCTGGGAGGATAAAGAGGTTTGAGGAAGAAATAAGGAAGGTGGATGATATGGTGAGTAGTGGACGGTATGATGTTACAATTGAGGCAAGGAGAAGGGCATTAGTGAGGTGCTGCGAAAAGTGGTATATAAGATAGGATATGCACTGGAAGCAAATGTCAAGATCAAGGCAGGCCAATGACATGGATAGGAACACAAGGTACTTCCATAATATTGCTTCTGCAAGGAGAAGAAATAACAGAATTGAGGCTTTGGTGATCAACGGGAGGTTAGTGAGAAATCAAGCAAGAATAAAGGTAGCGGTCAGGGACTATTATAAACGTTTATACCACCAGGAGGCATCCCCAAGGGTGAGTTTTAGGGATGGTTTAGTTAATCGTTTACAAAGAGAGGAAGCGGAAAGCTTAGAGGTGCTACCATCAGTGGAGGAAGTGAAAGAGGCAGTTTGGGACTGCAAATCTTCCAAAGTGCCTGGGAGTGATGGATACAACATGAACTTTATAAAAAAGTGTTGGAATGAGATTGGACAGGAGTTCACTGCAGCTGTGATGAAGTTTTTTGAGACAGCAAGATTACCAGCAGATGCTAATGTCACTTGGGTAGCGCTGGCTCCGAAATTTGTTGGGGCGAAGGAAATGAAAGATCTTCGACCCATTAGTATGGTTGGTTGTGTCTATAAAGTTATCTCTAAATTGTTGACACGAAGAATGAAGAGTATAATGCCATGCTTAGTTGGGGAATCACAAAGTACCTTTGTGAAGGGGCAGAAGATACATGATGGAGCTTTAATTGCTTGTGAAACTGTGCAATGGTTGAGACTAAGGAAGAAGGCTTCAGCGATTATTAAACTGGACTTCCAAAAAGGTTATGATAGAGTTAAATGGTGCTTTGTTGATATTGTGCTTGAGAAGATGGGCTTCGGAAGAACTTGGAGGGCGTGGGTTAGGGAATGTGTTACATCGGCATCTATTTCTGTTCTGATAAATGGGTCACCATCGAAACCATTCAAAATGGAGAGGGGAATACGTCAAGGTGATCCCTTATTGCCGTTTATGTTCGTCTTGGTGGTGGATGTGCTGAATAGAATGATCAGTGAGGCGGTTAGAAATGGTCGAATATCTCCTCTATTAGTTGGTAGGGATAATATAGAGCTATCACACCTACAATTTGCTAATGACACTATATTATTCTGTCCACCGGAGGAGGAGACAGTGAGAAACTATAAGAGACTTCTAAGGTGCTTCGAAATGATGTCTGGGTTGAGCATCAACTTTGAGAAGTCTAACTTGATACCTGTAAACTGCAGTCAGGAGTGGGTTAACCAGATGTGTCAGTTACTCGGGTGTCAGGAGGCAGCTCTACCGGTAAGGTATCTTGGCATTAGTCTAGGAGCGAATCCGCGGTTGGTGAAAACTTGAAAGCCAATTATTGATAAGGTGGAAGAGAAACTCAGACTGTAGAAAGCAAAGGTTCTTAGCAAGGCTAACAAGGTGGTTCTCATCAAGTCAGTAATTAACAGCCTTCCGATTTACTACTTGAGTTTATACAAAATGCCAAATGCGGTTGTAAGGAAAATTATCTCTTTGCAGAGGAAGTTCTTTTGGAGAAAGAACGATGGTCGACCTGGTATGACCCTAGTGAAGTAGAAAATGGTCCAGACACCAAAGAAACTAGAAAGATTGGGGGTGGATGATATTGTTGTCTGAAATATTATTGTTTATGTATCTTATGATACAAGATATGATACACAATATAAAAAAGATGTTGCGGTGATTTTAGCTATGTTGTTTTATGATGGAGATTAATAACAAAAATTACTGCGGAGGAGCATTGAAGTTTTGCTGTTACACATGGTATAATTTTATTTTAGAGTAAAGGACAAATTCGTCCCTAATCTTTTTTTTCGTGATATTTTCATTCTCAAGGATTTGAAAATACTTTAATATCCATGATTCCCTAAAAAAGTGGACATATTTATTCCTTTGTTAGAGTCGTTCTGTTTGACCTGACGAAAAATGGTGACGTGGTTCCCATGGCGTTGACCTGGCCGTTACGGGCTACCACGTGGGATAGACTTTTGAAAAGATGACGTATTAGTCTCCAGAAATCAAAACGTCGTCGTTTCTCCCCCACCCCAATCTATAAAATCCTTGAGCCCTAAACCATCAAACCCCATCATAGGCAAGGTTTAGGTCGAGGAAAACGATGCTATATATTGATTGTGACGGATGTTGCAGCTCGTGGCATTGATATTCCGTTGCTTGATAATGTTATCAATTGGGACTTCCCTCCAAAGCCTAAGATATTCGTTCATTGTGTTGGAAGGGCTGAAAGGGCTGGCTGTACTGGCACTGCTTATTCCTTAGCGACATCGGAGGATATGGCTTACCTATTGGATCTTCATTTGTTTTTGTCGAAGCCAATAAAAGCTGCTCCCACCGAAGAAGAGGTCTTGCAGAATATGACTGGAGTAATGTCGAAAATTGAACAGGCAATGGCAAATGGAGAAACTGTTTATGGCCGATTCCCTCAAACAGTCCTTGACCTTGTTTTAGATAGAGTTAGGAAAATTATTGATACTAATGTAGAATTGGAGTCATTGCAGAGAACATGTAACAATGCATTCCGTTTATATATGAATAAAAAACCCTTACCATCCAAGGAGTCTATTCGAAGAGCAAAGGATTTGCCACGTGAGGTTCTGCATCCGATGTTCAAGAATGTATTGGAAACTGGGGAGTTAATGGCCCTAGCATTTTCAGAGCATTTGAAAAAGTTTAGGTGAGTATAAGATTATATACAAATTGTCTAATGGCTTGATCATTTTATCATAAGTTAACTAGATCGTGTAATTTTCAGGCCAAAGCAGACTATCTTGGAAGCTGCAGGGGGAAGCAGCTAAATCAAAGCATGTACAGGTAGTTTGTGTTTCCATTGACTTAATTTTTGGTGTGTTGTTTCATGGTTGTTAGTGTCATCTCACACATATTGATATCCATGTTAATGATCATTCATATTCCATGATATATCATCATGTATGAGTTTACAATGCCTGCCCCTATAGCTAGCAAGCCACTAGGAATAATATCTTTGTGATTTTCTGGCTTTCATCATTAGCTAGTTGTCTTACCATATTACCTTGACATCGTAAATGACGCATAATTGCAGGGTCCTTCCGGTCAATGGGTTGATGTGATGAAAAGGAAGAGAGCCATTCATGAGAATATTATAAATTTGGTTCATGAACAGATGACATCGTAAATGATGCATACTTTGTTGAAGGAGGGCTCAAGGATTTCATAGATTGGGGGTGGGAGAGAAACAGCGACGTTTTGGTTCCTGAGAACTAATACTTCCTCTTTTCAAAAGTCCATCCCACGTGGTATCTCGTAACGGTCAGATCAGGAGCCACGTTACTATTTTTCGTCAGGCCAAATGGAGCGACTCTAACGGAAGGATAAATATGTCCACTTTTCTGGGGGGGGGTCATGGACATTAAAGTATTTCTCAATTCTCGCGGACGAAAATATCTGCAAAAAAAAAGGTCAGGGACGGATCTGTCCTTTACTCTTTATTTTATTTTGTTGTTTTGTGATCCAAAAATTCATAGACGACCATGGAGATAGATTTGAAAGGTTCACTCGTCCAAAAGAGATAAGAGAGCTTGAATCACAAACCATCCGTCGTCAGCCATGGATTCGTATGATGAAATCAGTTTGCCATCAAGTATCACACATTTTTTTTTGTTTTATTAAACTAAACATTTTTGTTTTATCATAATAGATTCTTCTCGATTTTTAAAACATCAACTATGTTAGTATAGACTAAAATCAGTTACTAGAATCAGTCACTAATATAAAATACACATAAAAATATGAAATATATACTAAAAGTTACGCATGTGTTTATATACAAATATATAATAACTAATTTTAATAATTAATTTTAGTTTATGCATAACATGATGCATATAAAATTATTCATGAACACTCAAATTGCATATTAAGGCAGTTTTGTTAGAAACAGGCCTAGGAACTTTGAGATTGTCAAAGGTATATATTCTGTTCTTACAGTATTCCCTCTACATACATATACTAACACTTAATCCTATTAATAGATAAAGATTCCAAAGATTAATTACACCTAACACTATGACTAAGTCACTGCAGTTACCTTAGCCTTAATAGATTTCATGACTTACATGAAAAAAAATACAATGAAAGTTATTTATTGTTTAAAATAACTTTCAAATATTTATGTTAAGACTGAAAAAGTGCTTAAATGCTTAATTGTTATTATTATTGTTAAGATAATCTACAATAAATTGATTATGCATCTTCCTTAATTGTAGGATCTGTTAGTTGCAGGAAGTGACAGTATTTCAACAACTATTGAATGGGCCTTTGCAGAACTTGCTAACAATCCAAAGGTCATGAAGAAAGTACAAGAAGAGGTAAGAAGAATTGTGGGTGGAAAATCCAAGATAGAGGAAAATGATATAAATCAAATGAAGTACATGAAGTGTGTAATCAAAGAAACTCTTAGATTACATCCACCAGGTCCATTTTTAATTCCAAGAGAGACAGCAAATAGTGTGGAAATAAAAGGGTACCACATTCCCAAATATATTAATTTAGTGTCTTAAAACACAATATTTTTATTTGTAAATATTTTTTAAAAAATTTAAACTGAGAATAAAAAATATATAAATTTATATCTCTTTTTTTTGGTTGTCCACGGTATCTCCCAGTCCGACAGGTTTAGGACTGATCCGTCGTGGATCGAAACTCCATTTAAGGATCTACCGCTAGCCAATGGGTTGCTACATGCACAAGGCAGAATTCGAACCCCCGACAAGTTTAAGCGGACGAGTGAGCTGACCACTCGACCAATCTAAGTTGGTTATATAAATTTATATCTCTAACAATGACATATATGTATGTTAAGTTTAAAGAACTAACAAAAAAATTAATTGATGATAACTAAACATTATTAGTGGATTAATAACCCGATTAAGTGTAATTTAATTTACTTAATGGTGCAGAAAATTAATACAAAGCATTAAGTCCAATTGGATTCAAACTTCAAAGTCCATTTCACTCCTTCAAAGGAATAATAGCTCATCTCCAAAGAAGAAGGAAAGAAAGAATCTTGGCTGGCCCAATAATAAACTAATAAAGTCCAAATGATAAAAAAAATTTGGATGATTAGTATGAAAAAATAAATTTGGATCAAATAAAAGCAAAGGATTTAACTGGTGATCCAAGTCCATTCACTCAACTTGGTTTTTAAGATTGACAACTCCATTTATATTTGAACTAAAAATAAGCCATCCAAACTAAATTCTCTCTTCTCTCTCTTCCTTCTTTTCTATCATCCACATGAAGTTCAGAAAGAAAACAAGAAAAAAAATCTGATTAGAGCTCAAATTAAAAGTGGATTACCATTTTTAAGTAAAAAAAATTATGACTTTAAACAAAGATCACATATTAAGACTATAACAAAAAAGAAAATTTTATTTGTGTTTCATCGGAAAAAAATTAAAGAAATCCTTCTTTTTGCATACAGCGAATGAGAAATAATCACTAAAAATAAAAGAAATTACTGAAATCATTTTAAAAACAACAATTGAATACATTAAATTTTTATTGCGACAAAAATTAGTTTTTTGTGATGATAATGAATCATACCGTTCAAATAATAAAAAAAATTTCAGAATTTCTTGACTTTTTATTTAATATTAAATAATTTAATATATTTAATTATATTATAATTTAGCAATTCTCAAACTATCAATAATATCAACTTTTGTAATCACCGTTCTTTATTAGAGATATGAGATAAGTTACTTTCTTGGCTTTTTGTTCCTTATATTATTTATTGGCTTTTGCAATCTAGTGACTTACAGGTGTATTTTTCTAACATTTTACTGTTATTACTTTATTACTAGATCATATGTTATGTTTGATAGAATTTTGTTCTCACTATGCTCCTTTCTTTTATATATATATATATACCTACTTTACTATGTTATTTTGTCTTTATTTTTATTTTTTTTTTATCTAAATGG
>NC_029787.2:1622731-1623219 GCF_000816755.2 Arachis ipaensis | reverse complement strand
TTCTCTTTTAGATATTCTAGTGTTTCAGATGTGGCACTTATTTTAATCAGTGACTTCAGCTATGTATATGTTTTATGATGGAGATTAAAAATAAAAATTACTCAAGAGGAGCATTGAAGTTCGCTGTAACACATGGTACAATTTTATTTTATTTTGTTGTTTTGCGATCCAAAAATTCATAGACGACCATGGAGATAGACTTGCAAGGTTCACTCGTCGAGAAGAGATAGAGAGCTTGAATAATCACAAACCATCCGTCAACCATGGATTCGTATGATGAAATCAGTTTGCCATCAAGTATCACATATTTTTTTTTTATTAAACTAAATATTTAATTTTTTATTAACGAACTATATCTCAAACGACATAGTTTTTTCATATTCACCTAAAAATCGCAAGTTCGAGCTATTTTTAACTTTGGAAAAAACAAAAAAATTAAACATTTTTGTTTTCATCATAATGGGCTCTTCTTAATTTTTAAACATCAA
>NC_029787.2:1621037-1622616 GCF_000816755.2 Arachis ipaensis | reverse complement strand
TCTTGTTCTACTTGTTCTATCATCAATTCTAGAGAAATTGCAACATCAACCAAATTCAACCATCTCTACCATATGTTTCATAATCATAAGCATCTTGTGTGTTCTTAGGTTCACAAGAAGAAACAACAAGTTCAATAACCTTCCACCATATCCACCAAAGCTACCATTAATTGGAAACCTTCACCAACTAGGAACACTTCCACACCAATCCTTAAAGGCACTTTCTGACAAATATGGCCCTCTTTTGTTGCTTCAGTTAGGGCAAACTCAAGCCCTAGTTGTCTCTTCATCAGATATTGTTGAAGAAATAGTGAAAACACATGATGTTGCTTTCTCCAATAGAGCAAACACTAAAGCTGCCAAGGTATTCTTCTATCAATGCAAGGAGATTGGTTTTGCACCCTATGGAGAGGAATGGAGAAACAAACGGAAGCTCTGTGTTCTTGAGCTTCTAAGCACAAACAGGGTAAGAATGATGATGCATAAAAACTTTATTCTTATTCAAAACAAAAATTCATAATTATTTCATTTTATTTGTTACAAATAAGAGAAATAAAATATTTTAGTAATAACAAGGTAAAATTATTCTTTTATAGATAGAAGAGCAAACCTCTATGAGTACGAGTAATATTTAATATCATTTTGATTATCTTGCTTAAAAACTTGCATGAATCGTAATTCTTTGATTAAAGAGTATGTAAAATGTGAAGGCTCACATCGGAGAAGAGAATACCAAACATGTCTTATACACTAATAAGTGGATTAGAGGATTGGTTGATGCTTTCATAAAGACACAGAAAACGTTTTTTTAAAGATATTTTTTGATAATTAAAATTTAATATATATAATCATTTAAATTTTAATTAAAAAATAAAAAAATAAAGAGAAAGACAGAAAAGCTGGAAAAGAAAGAAAGAAAAGAGAGGGTATAGTAGTGATAAGCTATTAGATAACAATTAATTATAAGTATTTTTTGCATACTGTATATTGTATTTTTCATATACATATCTTGATTAATTAAATATTAATTGTTATGATGATCAAAATTTATATTCGTGTTTATATTTGTATTTTTCAAACATAGGTAAAGTCCTTTCAACCCATTAGAGAAAATGAAGTATCAATAATGATTAATTCCATACATGAAGCTTGTGCAAAAGGGTCGTTAGTGAATCTATCTAAGATGATTGTTGCAACATCAATGAACATATCTAGTAGGTGCATTTTCGGGCTAAGGTTCGAAACAAGTGATGATGGTAGAAAAAGCATTGTGGAGGCTGTGAGGAAGATGATGACACAATTATCAAAACTTGGGGTTGGAGATTTGTTCCCTTCATTAGATTGGATTGATGTTCTTACAGGTTTCACGTCAAGATTAAAGGTTACTCATGCTGAATTAGATGCATTCTTAGAAGAGATTATTGAAGAACATAAGAGAAAGAAGAAAAATTGTGATGATAATAATAAAGATTTTGTTGATGTACTTCTTCAACTTCAAGAGAGGGACATGCTTGAGTTTGAGCTCAATGGAGATACCATGAAAGCACTCCTTTTGGTTTGATTTCAATTCTCTTCCTTT
>NC_029787.2:1620008-1620554 GCF_000816755.2 Arachis ipaensis | reverse complement strand
ATTCATTGATATATTTTAAAAAAATATTTAATTTTTTATTACTTATTTCATTGACAATATCAACTAGATAAGATTGTAGTACCATTTGAATCGATTTAGCAAATAAAACTGGCATAATTTATAACGTTTTAGATCAAATTAATTTAATTTTTACTTTCATTTTAATTCAATTTTGTCTAAACTATTATCATTTGTATTATGTCGATCTAAATTTAGTTTAATTTTTACTTTCATTTTGATTTCAATTCTCTTCCTTAGACACAACCTCTACGTAGATGGTGCTTATACTAGGCATTAGGATGTTTCTTCTACTAAGTATCAGAATGTTTCTTTTTCATACTAAATAAATGTTCTTTTATATATTTTATAAATTTTTTTATATACTAAGAATCGGGATTATTAGAAGTTCCGTGATCCCCACCCCTATTTCTCCAACGTATCATTTAGAATTTTAATTTGAGATGAGAAACAATTAATATCAAATATTATAAATTAAAAACAAATAAAATTAATTAAATATAATTATAAATTAGTTAAATTATTTAT
>NC_029787.2:1616462-1618805 GCF_000816755.2 Arachis ipaensis | reverse complement strand
TTTTTGGCTGATTACCTCTTATTTCTATATACTTTTCCTTACAATAATTATACATCTTCCATAATTGTAGGATATGTTTGTTGCGGGAAGTGACACTGTTTCATCAACTATTGAATGGGTCTTTGCAGAACTTGCTAATAATCCAAAGACCATGAAAAAAGTACAAGAAGAGGTAAGAAGAATTGTGGGTGGAAAATCCAGGAAAATGGAAAATGATATAAATCAAATGAAGTACATGAAGTGTGTAATCAAAGAAACTCTTAGATTACATCCACCAGGTCCATTTTAAGAGAGACAGCAAGAAGAATTGTGGGTGGAAAATCCATGATAGAGGAAAATGATATAAATCAAATGAAGTACATGAAGTGTGTAATCAAAGAAACTCTTAGATTACATCCACCAGGTCCATTTTTAATTCCAAGAGAGACAGCAAATAGTGTGGAAATAAAAGGGTACCACATTCCCAAAAAAGTAGCCATATATATAAATTCATATGCAATTCATAGAGACCCTAAATTATGGGACAATGCTGAAGAGTTTATTCCTGAAAGATTTGAAGGTACCCAACAAGTTGATTATAAGGGAATAGGTTTTCAATTGATCCCATTTGGAATTGGGAGAAGGGCTTGTCCCGGAGTTTCATTTGCAGTTGCTTCTCTTGAGTATGTGATGGCTAACCTTCTCTATTTGTTTGATTGGAAGGTTCCTAATAATAATGGTGCATTGATAGATATGAGTGAGTTGAGTGGGTTAAGCATTAGCAAAAAACATCCACTTTATTTAGAGCCAATGCCTTACTTAATTTGTTGAGATTATTGCCATTTTACTTTGTTATTAGTTCCTTGTGTACTTGTTTTATTTTTCAATAATAACTATTTATGAAGTGATCAAATAAGATCTACATATAAACGGTCTTTCTGTAGACATGATATATGATAGAGTTTAATGACATCGTTTGATTCATATAGTCCATCCCACCTAATAGGACGATGCTTTTTTATTGTTGTTGTAACTATCCACTTATATAAAATGGTGTATGAAATGTGGGCATAAGTTATTGTTGTGTATGTATATATATATAGTGTGCTTAAACTCAAAGAAACATACTTTGAGCATCTTTTTATGATTGTAGTCTAAATTTTATTTGAAGTATATTTTATAAAATGAATATTTTTTTTAAGATAATTTGCAAATATAGTTGGTAAGATTTGAGAGTGAAAAGAAAATAAAAAAAAAAATTAAAAGACACATTTTACCGAGTTGGATAGAACATAAAAGTCCAATAATCCCACTACATTAGCATTCTCTTTATAGATATTATTTGACGCCAGTATTTTATTAACAATTAATACACGTTTTCTTTTTTCTTAATTAAAAAATATTTTTAATGCATAATTAATTAATAACAATTGTATTTTATATCCTTATAAAAATTATTTGAGAAAAGGACAAATAGGTCCCTGACCTTTTGTCCCGCGGATATTTTCGTTAATGACCATTGAAAAATATTTTTAAATCCATGACCTTCACAAAACTTGGACGGATCAGTCCTTCCGTCCAAGACCCAACGGAAAAGTCTGACATGGCTCCCGTAAAGCTTGTCACGCATACGCGTCGCCTGACAGACTTCCCTCTCACGCGACGCGTACCCGTGACCCACGCGTACGCGTGGCAAGCATTATGGGAACCACGTCAGACTTTTCCGTTGGGTCTGACGGAGGCATTTGGACGAAGGGACTGATCCGTCCAAGTTTTGTGAAAGTCAAGGATTTAAAAGTATTTTTCAATGGTTAGAAACGAAAATATCCACGAAACAAAAGGTCAGAGACCTATTTGTTCTTTTTTCAAATTATTTAGTCTAAAAATAGTGTTATTGAAAGTATAGTATTTTCCATACTCAAATTATGCCTTTCAAAAGGGCTCAATTCCTTCAGGCAAAAAAAAAAAAAAGTCATTACATGGAGTATGAAAAATAGCGACGATTTTTTAAAAATTTAATCGCCACAAAATGGATCAACGATGTTTTAGTAACCGTCGTCATTTAAAATGTCGAAAAACGTATTTGCGATAGTTTTTAACAACCGCTATTATATCAGAATAGTTCATCAATTTATTTTTGTAGTATATAATCTAGAATTCGTCACTTTATTGCGACGACCGCTATCTGCAAAATATAAAATATTTTATTCTTTATTTTATTTGTGGCAGCTTGTAACTGTCATTAAATTTGCCTTTGAAACTACACCACAAAACCGTTGTTATTTTGCAGCACTAGTTAGTTGTGAAAGTCTCTAATTAGTAATTACCACTAATTTTTATTTGTTATCATTTTAAAAAATATTA
>NC_029787.2:1615737-1616452 GCF_000816755.2 Arachis ipaensis | reverse complement strand
GATGCGGAGAGTAATGAGATTAGGATACAAATGATCTTCGAAATCTTGACCACAAATAATAAATAAGACTTGTTATAGCCAAGTTTTGTGATTAGTTTCATCTATCCAAGTTCAATTTATCTCCAATAGGATTAAAAAGTTACTGATGAAAAAGTTAAGTTGGTATGACCATCATTGATGGAATGGAATTAGTGACATTATTATTAGTAGAATTATTAATATAGATGTATCTTTAAAAATAGATGAGAAAGTAAATAAATACTGTTAAATATGAAAGAGTTACGGTGTTTAGCGTTAAAAAATTGACATCTAAACTTCGAAACTCTTTCATGCTTGACAAATAAATTGGAAAATTAATAATATAATATAAGAAGAAAGAGAGTGAAATCTTCAAGGGTAAAACCTTTCTAAATAAACACCATTCCCTATTTGCTTTTGAATTTTGACGGTCTCTCTCCTTTTCAAAATATGGATTAGGTGATGACATCATGCGGTTGTCTATAATGATTTTTATATTATTTTTAGCTCCCAATTATTATTCTAAAAAATAAACATTTATTGAAACATGATCTTCATTTTCTTATATTACTTTAGAAATCCTCATGTATCGCGAGTCTGTCAACCTTTTCTAATAATTTTATTAACAAAAATATTATTAAAATCTCATCTGAACCGAATTTAACTATTTTAATGCTGTTTTAATTTATCAGTCATA
>NC_029787.2:1611012-1611416 GCF_000816755.2 Arachis ipaensis | reverse complement strand
ATTATTAACTATATTAACTATTAATTTGAAGGGTATAAAGCTGTTTTAATTAGTAGCCATTATCTTGATCTTATTGTTTATCTTGAATAAGGAATGCCAATTTATATTGGCAATTGTTAATACACAGCAAAAAAATTGGTTAAATAATAACACCGCATATATATATATATACTTATTATTAACTATTAATTTGAAGGGTATAAAGCTGTTTTAATTAGTAGCCATTATCTTGATCTTATTGTTTATCTTGAATAAGGAATGCCAATTTATATTGGCAATTGTTAATACACAGCAAAAAAATTGGTTATGTTAGAAAAATAATAACAATGTGTTAATAATCAATAAAATAAAAATTTGACACATCTAAAAATTAAAAATTATATATTCAAATTATAAAATTTTAC
>NC_029787.2:1608889-1610122 GCF_000816755.2 Arachis ipaensis | reverse complement strand
AAAAGCTATAGTGTATGTAGTGTTTAATATAATAGACCGACACTTTTGTATAGAAAGCGACATAATACACCTAATTTAGAATATCATATTTTTTTAATGAAAGTTTTATTTTTCATATATTAATGAAAAAAATTCGATATAATGTAGCGAAACTTTTGTCGTGCAAAAGTAGTAGTGTAGTTAAATGGGATTAGTTAATGTCTTAATAAATAAAACGCAGTAGGTAGCAAATAAAGCAAAGGAAGCTATAGCACTCCAGATAGCTAACTAGGAAAAAGGATAAATACATATTTACCCAATTTTTTAAGACACATAGATTGGCTAATTAAAATTAAAATTAAAAATGAAACACACAAGTAATTAATTTTGTTGAGACATAAGTTCTTCTTCTGGTAGTCAAAAGAAGAGGATTTATAAATATTTAATTTTAGTTAATAATTTATTTGTCTTTATAAAAAAATAGTTATTTGTTCTTTATTCCAGTTTAAAAAAATTAGAGAATTGAATTAACTAAGGTGCAAGCTAACTCTAACCAACTACAATGTGGATCGCAACAAAATATTCGAATAATACAAAAAAACACCCCTAAACCTATAGCTAATTCTAAAATTAAAAAAAAAAAAATAACTGCACACTCCATTCTTTTTTTTTCTTCCAGCACTCTCACTCACGTCGTTTCCCTTGATGTAAGTCTTCCTCTCCCACCACAGCGTCTTTCATCGCGATTCACAGCGCTGCCAATTACCGTAGTGTCCTCCTTCACGATTCGTCGCACCTAGCCACCGCAGCGCCCTCCCTCGCCACAGGGTCCTCCCTCACACTTCACAGTGCCACCGATCGCCGTAGCACCCTCCCCCTCGCGATTCGTCGCATCCAAGACTATTGCAGTGCCCTTCCTCGCGATTCGCAGCACTGCCGACTTGTACCGCCGCCGCAGCGCCCTCCCCCTCGTGATTCGCCGCGTCTAGGACCACCTCATCGCCCTCCTCTTTGTGATTCACACCGCCGCCGACCACCGTAGCATTCTCTTGCAGTGTTTTTTTGTTTTTGTTTTTTTGAATTTTTCTTTAATTATTTTTTCGGATGTTTCGTTTCGAGTAAATAGATGTTTCTTTTACAAAATTTTCGAATATTTCTTTTCATGATTTTTTTATGTGGGTTACTGGATATTATTTTCTTAAGTTTTGAAATATTTCATTTCAAGAGGTGTATTTTTTTTTTTTGAATTTTTTT
>NC_029787.2:1607542-1608798 GCF_000816755.2 Arachis ipaensis | reverse complement strand
AATAATAATAAAAAAAAAACTTATTTTCTTCCTTTTATTTTATTTTTTTAATTCAGCAATAATAATTGATCTTTATAACTTACAAGTTACAAGTTCCCAACACGGCAACACCGCAAGTTGATCCAATCTTAGCTTGACTCTTGAGCCTTATATATTAATTCAAGAAATCCCAAGATTTTCAAGTACAACTTGCATTTCTATATTTATATATACACACACAAAAGCAAAAAAAGAAAAAAAAAAGAAAAAAAAAGAAATGTCTCTTGTTCGATCAATTCAGGAGAAATTAAAACATCAACCACATTCAATAACCCTATCTACCTTATGTTTCATAATCATAACCATTTTGTGTATTGTTAAGTTCACAAGAAGAAACAACAAGTTCAATAACCTTCCACCATCTCCACCAAAGTTACCAATAATTGGAAACCTTCATCAACTAGGAACACTTCCACACCAATCCTTAAAGGCACTTGCTAACAAATATGGCCCTCTTTTGTTGCTTCAATTAGGGCAAACTCAAGCCCTAGTTGTCTCTTCAGCGGAACTTGTTGAAGAAATAGCAAAATCACATGACATTGCTTTCTCCAATAGAGCAAACACTAAAGCTGCAAAGATTTTCTTCTATCAATGCAAGGAGGTTGGTTTTGCACCCTATGGAGAAGAGTGGAGAATGAAAAGGAAGCTATGTGTTCTTGAGCTTCTAAGCACAAATAGGGTAAGAGCTATAATGCACAAATTCTTTATTTTTAGGATAAAGTATATTTTTTGTTGCTGAAGTTTGATAAAAGTTTCAAAAATACTTCTAAGTTTTATTTTGTTTTAATTTTGTCCCAAAAATTTTCGATTTGCATCAAACATACCCCTGACGCCTAATTTTTCAAAAAATTTAAGACCAATTCAACAACAATTTCATAAGAAAAATCCTCAACACAAACAAATCAAGCATAATTTTCATGCATTATTGTTAAATTGGTCTTAAATTTTTTGAAAATTTAGCCGTCGAAGGTATATTTGATACAAATAAAAAATTTTTGGAACAAAATTGAAATAAAATAAAATTTAAGGATATTTTTAAAACTTTTGTCAAACTCGAAAAACAAAAGGTATACTTTATCTTTATTTTTACTTAAGTTTTCAAAAATATAATAATTTGTGTATGTGTGTGTGTTTTTTTTTTTTGTCGGTTTAAGTCTTTTGAGATAAATAATTATATAACATAATATCAGAATTTTTAAAATTAAAATGTCTATAAT
>NC_029787.2:1602421-1607418 GCF_000816755.2 Arachis ipaensis | reverse complement strand
TCTCTTAAAAAAAACTTTTTGATATACATATGTGTATTTTTTTTTTATATAAAATATTTAAAGTAAAAAAAGTAAACTTGATTTTATCCGTTTAAATTTTTGAGAAAAATAATTTTTTGATATAATACGTATGTGTATCATCATTATAAAATATTTAAAAATGAAAGAAGTAAACAACATAAGAATAAAAATACGTGGTTGTAAGTATTAATTTCTTAACCTCTCATTAAATATGTCCTTCGAATATATAAGTATGGAAAAGTATAGGGTATCAATATATTATCTGCCAACTTATTATCAACAATAATTAATTATGAGAAAGTCTAGGGAGCCAGCACTTTTGTTAAAATTTGGTCAGCACTTAATCATCAAAAGGAAAATGATTAATCCTACACTATTAAATGTCATCTCACACCGTTAAAAATATTGATGATAGCTAATTGATGGCTAAACATCACAAATTCTGCTGGCCTTTTAGCACTCCTCATTAATTATTATATTTTAAACACATGTATAAGGATACACATCTAAGAAATACATCTATGAAGACACTTCCATTAAACTTAGTTATAAAAAAGACATTTTTATTAGACACATTCGCAAAGACACTTCCATTAAATATAGTCATAAATAAGAGTTGGCAGAAATTGACAGAAATACTGTTGGTAACGTAGCGGGATTGTATAAGTATTCTTGGATATACTATATTCAATCTTAGTATTTGTATTTTTTCAATATAGGTAAGGTCATTTCAGCCAATTAGAAAAGATGAAGTATCAATGATGATTAACACCATATGTGAAGCTTGTGCAAAAGGATCTATTGTGAATCTATCTAAGATGATTATTACAACTGCAAACAACATATCTTCAAGGTGCATTTTTGGAAGAAGTTTTGATGGTAGAAAAGGCATTGGAGAAGTAGTGAGAAAGATGATGTCACAATTAACAACACTTGGGATTGGAGATTTGTTTCCTTCATTGGATTGGGTTGATGTTCTTACCGGTTTCAACTCAAGATTGAAGGTTACTTTTGATGAATTAGATGCGTTTTTGGAAGAGGTTATTGAAGAGCATAAGAGAAAGAAAAAGGACAAGAATATTATTAATGATCGTTCTTATGATAATAAAGACTTTATTGATATATTTCTTCAACTTCAAGAAAAAAACATGCTTGAATTTGAGCTCACCGGAGATACCATCAGAGGAATCCTTATGGTATGATTTTCAACTCTCTCTTTCTCTCACCTAAACCCCACTCATTGGTTCATTAGAATATTATGTTTTATGTCTTTTTCTCTTTATCATGTGCTTACATGATTGCATTTCTTTTCCACCCAAATAATAAAATTATTCATCATTCTAAACTTATTTCTTGATTTTTCCAAATTAAATTATATTAAAATTTTTGAGCATTTATAATATATACTAAGAATAAATAACCATTTGTACCCATAAAAGATGAAAACGCTGACATATATACCCACACTAAATCAAAACTAAACTTGTATGCACGCAAGATGCCTTCCGTGTGATAAAAGTACCCTGTCTTTGGAAGGTTGGAGTGCCACGTAGAGTACTTTTGTCACACGGCAGGCATCTTGCGTGGATACAAGTTTAGTTTCGATTTAGTGTGAGTATATATGTCAGTATTTTTATCTTTTATGGATACAAATGGTCATTTATTCTATATGCTAATTATTATGATGCATATAAAAGAAAATCTAAAATTGTAGGACATGTTTGTGGGAGGGAGTGACACAGTTTCAACAACTCTTGAATGGGCTTTTGCCGAACTTGCCAAGAACCCAAAATGCATGAAGAAAGCCCAAGAAGAGGTGAGAAGAATAATTGTGGATGGAAAATCCAAGATAGAAGAAAATCATCTAAACCAAATGAATTACATGAAATGTGTAATCAAAGAAACCCTAAGATTACATCCACCAGTTCCACTTTTAGTCCCTAGAGAAACATCAACAAGTGTGAAACTCAAAGGCTACAACATTCCCAACAAAACAACCGTGTATGTGAATTCATATGCAATTCATAGGGACCCTAAGTTATGGGAAAATGCTGAAGAGTTTATTCCTGAAAGATTTGAAGGTAATAATCATGATCAACAAGTTGATTATAAGGTAATAGATTTTCAATTAATCCCATTTGGTATTGGAAGAAGGGGTTGTCCTGGAGTTTCATTTGGGATTGCATCAGCTGAATATTTGATGGCTAATCTTTTATATTGGTTTGATTGGAAGGTTCCTAATAATAATAGTAATGGTGATGATGATGATTTAGAAATGGACATGAGTGAGTTGAGTGGAATGACAGTCACCAAGAAAGAACCACTTTATCTTGAGCCAATACTTCACTCATTTCATTCTAAATCTTGATATGGAGAGTGAACTAGTTAGTATTAATTCAAGAAAAAGATAAATAAGTTCTTGATTTTTTAACGGTAAAAACTCATGTGCAGTCGACTTCATGTGAGGTTGATAGTTGAGAACCGTTAGATAAAAATTTAGTCAAATCAGTCAAATCATCTAACGGTTCTCAACTATCAACTTCACGTGAAGTCGGCTGCACCTGAGTTTCCACCTTTTTTAATTTGAAGACACGTAAGTTTTTTACTAATTGAAAATACAAAAATATTCTCCACGTTTTAAAATACGAGATATTTAAGTCCAAAATATATAAGGACAAATAGGTCCTCTGACGGACTTAGATGTTTCGCTTTTTAAAAAGTGAATAACGTTTTTGTATTTTCAATTAGCCAAAAACTTATTTGACTTCGAGATAAAAGGTCAACGACTTATTTATCGTTTTTTTCTTAATTCAAATATAAGGTAAAACAAAAAGAAAATGTTAGTCACCTAATATTTTTTTCTTGATATATTGTATGGTGTTACTGTTTTTTTTTTTTCTCATATTGTCTTTGTTGTATTTTTTTATTTTAAATAATTATTTTCTTAAATAAATGTTATAATTATAAAATATTAATGTATTTAGGCTCGATCCTAGTTTGATCTTGTGATACGTACCTTGATGAACCTCTAGGAAACATAGTTTAAGTATCATTTTTGTAATTGCAACTTGAACTTTGAAGTCCATTTTCTGCCATGAATATTGATCTTAATGAATTTCAAGATAATTTGGAAGCAAATTAAAGTGCATATTGCAAATGCAAAAATGTTATTTAATAATAGTACAATAATTATAAAAGGCAATTATGTTGTTTATTATTTATACTAAATAAATTTTTTTAAATATAAAAAAAGATTTATTTATTTATTTATTTTACTAACCTAAAATTACTTTCTAAGCAATAAATTATATATTTTAAATTGGATTAATATTTTTTTAAAATTGATCTAAACCCGCCGCAAATATATTGTTTATTATACACGTTTATTAAATGTAAGGATAAATTAATTAATAAACATGTATCGTTACCAAATAATGACCTCTGATCAAACAAATCTTCCCAAGATTCTCTTGCCCAATTATATTAGTAATTGTTAGTGTTGCAAGTGTGAAAAGTGTATAAAGTTAGTCCCACGTTAAAGAAAGTAAAAAAGAGTGAGGAGTTTATAAGATGAGAGACCCATTAACTTGACACCTTAAGGTTTTGAATTGGATATAGTATTTTTTCATCTTATGTTATCTCACTTGATTCCTCCCGAAATCTCTCTGATGGTCGAGAGCTTCTCACGGTTGGTCTAACAAAGTGGTATCAGAGTCGATGGTTTAATCGGTATGATTTTAAGGGGTATTTAAGGTGAAGTATCAAAAGTCTTTTCGATAAAAGTGGTCCGAATGGCGTAAAAAATTCATTAACTTAACACCTTAAAATTTTGAGTTGGATGTGGGATGGTCGAGAGCTCCCTACAGTAATAACTAGGGGTGGCAATATGTACCCGCGACCCCACCCGGTCGGGTAGGGTTGCCAACCCGATCCGCAGCGGGTAGGGTAGGGTGCGAGTAAGGTTTTTGTGCGGGTCGGGTAGGGTGCGGGTTGAGCCTCAGTCCTACCCGACAACCCGCACCCTATATATGTATATGTTATATACTTATATAAAAATATATTTTAAGTAGATGTTGAACTAAAGACTTCTCACTAAATACAAAAGATCCTTAGTCATTAAAAGAAGATCATTAATTGATAATTTAATAAACTTTTTTTACATAAAAGTCAGTTCTATTTTAAATTATCATCAAGTTATATAATAATATTGCATTTTTTTTTTTTGCAATCCGCGAGTAGAATCGGGTACCCGCGAATTAAGAGCGGATAGAGTTAGGGTTGAGATATTCTCAACCCGTGGATAGGATAGGGTTGAGTTTATATAAAAATCTCAACCCGCAGATAGGGTTAGAGTTGACTCCAAATCCTACCCTACCCTACTCTACTCATTGCCACCCCTAGTAATAACAAGTGAGGCCCGGTTATGTTCAGTGTATGACCATGCGCAACCATTACAAAAATTCATTCCCATTGTTAATATTCAATATAATAATGTGGTCTTCTCTACAATTAATAAATCTATATTGTCTCTTTCGAATATTTTATTTCATTTCTTTTAAGAGAAATTGTATTATATCCAACATAATTTAATGGTAAATTATTAAGATTTCTTTCGTGCGGGTTATTACAAACTTATTAAGAATTGACTTGTTCAGTTGAAAAACCACAACAAATATAAGAATAAAGAATTAAAAATATAATTATTTACTTATTTCTCTTATCAATTTAAATTTTTAAAATAAATAATTTTATAACATAAAATCAGAATTTATATATTTTAATAGCCTAAAATTCAAATTTTTTTAACCTAAAAAAAGAATTTAAACATAAAAGAAACAGAAGAGCAAAACAAATAAACCTACATAAAATTTACCAAAAAAAAAAAGAGACATCCTCAGCTTAACTAAATTTTTACGATAAATAATTTCTATGCTGAACCTCATGTAACAAATTTAAAATATACCATTCTTTTTTTT
>NC_029787.2:1599495-1601630 GCF_000816755.2 Arachis ipaensis | reverse complement strand
ATTAATTAATATATATATATATGAGAACACCAAGAAACCCAAACTAAACAGCAATGAATTTTCTACTAAAACAATCGGCTTATTATTATGAGCCAAATCCAACTCTTTACTTAACAATTTTAGGGTTCATAAGCATCTTTCTATTGCTTAAGCTCACAAGAAGAAATTACAAGCCAAATAATAATAAAAATCTTCCACCATCACCACCAAAGCTACCTTTCATTGGAAACCTTCATCAATTTGGAACACTGCCACACCGATCCTTCCATGAACTCTCAAAGAAGCATGGCCCTCTCATGTTCCTTCAATTGGGACAAACACCAGCCATTGTGGTTTCTTCGGTCGAGGTGGCCGAAGAAATCATCAAGAAACATGATGTTGCTTTCTCCAACAAGCCCCAAACAACATCTGGAAAAATCATTCTCTATGGATGCTCTGACGTTGTTTTCGCACCCTATGGTGAAGAGTGGAGACAGAAAAGAAAGATTTGTGTTCTCGAACTTTTAAGCCTCAAAAGAGTGAAGTCTTTCAAATACATTCGTGAAGAAGAGGTTATGGAATTGGTTGGTACCTATGATTTACAAATACTTTTAATATATGCGTGCAAGGAAAGGATTTTCTATAAATATTAGTGAGTTGATAATTGCAACATCAAACAACATAGTGTCAAGATGTGTTCTTGGACAAAAGTATGATAATCCAGATGGTAATAGCAGCTTTGGAGAGCTTGGAAGGAAGATGATGAGAGAATTGGCTGCTTTTAGTGTGGGAGATTTCTTCCCTTTATTGGGTTGGCTTGATTTTCTCACTGGCCAAATACAAGAATTCAAGGCCACTTTTCATGCATTAGATGCTTTCTTTGATAAGGTGATTGAAGAACATAAGAGGAAAATGATGAAGAAAGAGGATGTTAAAAAGGGTCAATTAGACAAGATGGATTTTGTTGATATACTACTCCAAGTTCAAAAAGATGGTGTGCATGACTTTCAACTCACCAATGATAATCTCAAAGCAATCTTAGTGGTTAGTTTCTCTCAATTTTTTCTTATTTATAATTATTTTTCTTAAAAATTTAAGCTGATAAGAGAAGATATATAAATAGTTATGTTTCTAATATACTCATTTACATAAGTGCCTCTTTTATGTTTGTGTAAATTTTTACATAATTTTTTTTTCTTTTTAATAATTTATCTTATGCTAAATTCTTTTTCTTTGGGTTCAACAAAAATTGAACTTTATACCTTTGGGTCATAAAAATTCTGATACAATATCATAAAATTACTTATCTCAATAACTAAATAAATAAATAAAAATACGTAAATAATTATATCTCTCCTAAAAATTATAAACACTAACTATCAAAACATTAATCAATTATTTTGTGTTTTTGTAATTTCATGAAGGACATGTTTGCTGGAGCGAGTGACACTACTTCAACACTTTTGGAATGGACATTAGCAGAACTGATTAAGAATCCAAACACCATGAAGAAAGTTCAAGAAGAAGTAAGAAAAGTTGTTGGGTGCAAATCAAAAATAGATGAAATTGATGTTAATCAAATGGAGTACCTAAAATGTGTAATAAAAGAGACTTTAAGGTTGCATCCACCAGCTCCTTTCATAACACCTAGAGAAACCCTAAGTGATGTGAGGCTAAAAGGGTTTGATATTCCATCAAAAACAAGAGTATTTATAAATGCATGGGCAATTCAAAGGGACCCAAAAATTTGGAAGAACCCTGAAGAGTTCATTCCTGAAAGATTTGAGGAAAACCAAGTTGATTTTCTAAGACAAGATTTTCATTATATCCCCTTTGGTTTTGGAAGAAGAGGATGTGCTGGAATTTCATTTGGACTTGCTTCTACTGAATTCATTCTTGCTAATCTCCTATATTGGTTTAATTGGAAACTACCTAATAATAGTGTAGGTGTGAATATGCAAGATATTGACATGGGTGAGACTTATGGGCTCACTGTAACTAAGAAAGTGCCACTATATCTTGAACCTACATTATATATTATACATTAAGAGATAGGGTTATGCTAGGTAACCAATTAATGTGATATGAATGTTATTTACAAATTAATGATTGAAATTAAAGATTGATGAAATATGAAGTGTGTTAGTTGGGTGTGC
>NC_029787.2:1596424-1599345 GCF_000816755.2 Arachis ipaensis | reverse complement strand
TGTGAATTTATTTTGTAGAAATAACATTTAAAAAAAAGTAAATCATATATATATTTCTTAAATTTGTCAAAAATTTTAAAAATATTTTTAAGTTTTATTTTGTCCCTGAAGTTTTCAATTCATTTTGTATTAAATATATCCTTAACAGCTAAATTTTCAAAAAGTTTAGTACCAATTCAATAATAATGTATAACAACTATGTCTAATTTAATTTGTTTATATTGAAGATTGTTCTTGTAAAATTATTATTAAATTGATTTTTTTTAATTAACCGTCAAGAGTATATTGATGCAATTCGAAAACTTTTAGAATAAAATTGTCTTTACATTTGATTTATGTTCAATTTATTTTTAATTTATCATTGTAAATGTGAAGTTGCTGATTTTAGGGAATTCAGCTTCCAATATGGGAATATGGAGATTTTTGGTGGTGCTAATTCTCATTGTTATTCATCTTCTGTTCTCCAAGTTTAGTAGTATGTTGAACTGAGCAACTAAAAATGTGTGATTCAGTAAGACTCCATGAAAAATGCTACTTATTTGAGCCTTCTAATATCGTGTAAAAGAAAAACTCAATTGTAGAAGATAAATTTTAAAATGAAATGGTGATGAGAAAATAAAAGAAAATCCATTCTAGTATACGAATTATGTTCTGTTTATAGAAAAATTTTTGTAGTTAAGTTGAAGGAGTCAACCTTAGTCCTGTAGCCCTGTTCTAGTGTTCTCATTGAATATGTAATTATGAATTGAATTGTTTGTGATTTGCTGTTGTAAAATAATTTCGTGACGATGAAGTAACCTTGCTCTTAGGAATTGGACAACATGTTAATTAAATCTCTTCAATCATAGAAGAGAGAAGCTTGATCCTCCATATCATGGAAAAAATATTCCTTGCATGAACAAAGTGAGACTTCTCCATTGAACTAAGTTCATTAGCAATGTTAACCAATGAAACCATCCATTGTGGCTGTTACAATATGATCAAGACTTTCTGTTCATTCTTATAGTGAATTAAATTGACTTTCTGTTTTGAATTGAATTTCTCTTAAATAATAATGCCACTTAAACCGTTGTGAAATCGTTATGCATTCAAAATTGGTTCAACAAGAGATAATAATACTACTACTTATTTATTGTTGAATACAAATCATATGTTTCTTTTTTCATTCTTTATTTTTTTTCAGAAGATATAAGGGAGAGAGTTGGAATAGCACCCATTGTGAAAAAGATGGTTGAATTGCGTCTCAGGTGGTTTGGACATGTGAGAAAAAGATCGATAGAACATCCAGTCAGGAGGGTGGATGAGATGGAAGATGGTCAAGGAGAAAAAGGTAGAGAAAGACCTAAGAAGACCATCCATGAAGTGGTCAAATGAGATCTACATATAAACGGTCTCTCTGTAGACATGATACATGACAGAGCACAATAGCGTCGTTTGATTTATGTAGCTGACCCCACTTAGTGGGACAAGGCTTTGTTGTTATTATTGTTTGTATTTTTTTTTTTCAATAGATGAAATCCTTAACTGATTAGAAACTCCTTTGTATTTTTGTTGTTTGTATTCTTTCAAGTGCTAACTTCAATGAAATGTTTTGATTTTGCATGCTGTTGTATGAAAATGTAAGGTTATGACAAAGTGATTATGCGATGAATCACTTCACAAAAGAGCAAATGAAGCATTATCTAGAATGAATGAATGAATGAATGATGAATATGTTGTATCTTTCAAATAACTCCACAGATCAATTTTTCATGATATATAGTCTAAGGAGTTCTAGTGTTCTATCTTTTGTTGTTATGCTATGTAGCCTTTATCAGGAAAACTATTTGATCAGAAAGATTCAACTACTTCTCATCATTGAGAATGAAGTAATTTGTTTCATTCTAAAATAATGTGTTTTTATTTTGTGTCTCAGATGTACAGAGGTCAGCTGAAGAATGGTTCGTTCATCGTCATAAGATGATGACCGTACGTTTAAAGAGTGATTATCTTATTGTAGTTGTGATATTAGTTAGTTAATAAACTTTAAATGATATAATTAATAATTTGAGAGTGTTGTTTATTTATTATTATTGTTGTCTATAATATTGAATTGATGAATTATTTTGGTTATTGTTTAAGTGTGTTATGTTATTTGAGATATATTTGTTATAGGTTGGCTGTTATGTGTTAAGGTGTAAATTTTGTGTTAATATTTTTTCAATATTTGATAGCCTAGATGCAAAAATTTAGTAAAGAATTAGGATCAGCCATAGAAATGGTCACTAAAATGCTTGGTTGCTAATTAGCAACCAATTTAGCGACTGAAATATCGGTTACTAAAATACAGATCTCCACTTAGTGACTGAATTAGAGACTGAAATGCTAGTCGTAAATTAGCGACTGATTTAGCGACCGAAATATTGGTTGCAAATTAAAGGCCGAAATACTGGTTGCAAATTAACGACCGATTTAGCGACTGAATATACTCCTAACAGCTAAATTTTTAAAAATTTTAGGACCAATCCAACAATAATACATGACAATTATGTCTGATATACTTGTGTTGAAAGTTGTTCTTGTAAAATTATTGTTGAATTGGTCATCAATTTTTTGAAAGATTAGTCGGCAAGAGAATATTTAATACAAATAGAAAATCTTTGAGACAAAATTAAAATAAAAAAAATTGGGATTATTTTTGAAACTTTTAACAAATTTTGCGCAATAGACAAAAAATATACTTTACCCTATTTAAATCAGGTCATAAAATCATTTCTCTCAAAAATATAAATTGATAAATTAAAAGGACGTGTATAAATAATTAATTATATTTCTAACACTCCTTTCATACAAATTTTTTTTTTTGTTTAGATTTGTATGAATTTTTGAGTAAGTTATCTTGTTCTCATTTTATCTTCTTTATCCTGAATTTTTTCTAGTAA
>NC_029787.2:1594832-1595348 GCF_000816755.2 Arachis ipaensis | reverse complement strand
TCTGACAAATTCACTATCCTGAAATACATCAGCTTAATGCATTAATGCAATGTTAAATTGAAATTCACGGCCTCATTTTCCACCTGCCTATACTTAATTAGTAGCTTGATTAATTTATGTGTCATTGCTTTATGGATAAGGATTTTCTCATATGATGACAGACATTCACCTCATCAAGTCTAGATATATATTTTTTCATTAGTAATAATTTTCACGTTTTTTAAAAAAAACTTTCATGTTTCTAGCTAAAGTAAATAATTTATTATCAATGGTGATATATATGCATGGGCACACCACGTCCGTCCGAAAAAAAGATAAAAAATATAGACATGACGAGGTCATTTCCATTTTAAAATTCGAAAGCATGGCCTAGACGCAACTCTTATTTTTTCTTTCTTAGCTTTCGTATGCACTTTCACCTTTCTCAGTTCAACACTAAGTAACTAATAATAATTATGATATTTTATATGAGAAAGGATGTTTGTATTATTTTTTATATAAATATTTTTTATTTTC
>NC_029787.2:1593503-1594666 GCF_000816755.2 Arachis ipaensis | reverse complement strand
GAGAGAAGAACAATAGAAAAAATGTTTGTGAGTATTCAAGTTGTGTAGAATGATACAATATAAAAGAGGATTTATAGGTGCTAAGAGAATCGAAATTATAAAGACGCAATATCCTATAATAAATATTCAGATATGTTAAATAATGTTAATTAATCTAATTGATCCTAATTATACTCTAACATCCCTCCTCAAACTCAAGTGACAACTTGAGTTTAAAACTTATTTAAAACAACTAAATAAAAAAATGCATAAACTAATAGAACGGTTGTAAACGGAACTGCCTGAAGAAAGCGCAGACAGAACTATCGGAAGGAAGCGCAGACGAAACTGCCGGAAGGAAGCGCAAACAAAACTGCCGAAAGGAAGCACAGACGAAACTGCCGAAAGGAAGCGCAGACGGAACTGCCATAAAGAAACTCAGACAGAACTGGCATAAGGAAACGCAGACAGAACTGTCGGAAGGAAGTGCAGACGAAACTACCCGAAGAGAACGCAAACGGAACTGCTGCAAGAGTGGCCAACTACAAAAAAACTGCTGAAAAGATGGCGAACTGCCAGAAAACTGTTAAAAGGTGACAAAGTGCGAAGAGATAACAAACTATCGGAAGGTGACGAAAAACATATGGTTTTTCCATGAGAATAGATAAGTAATGGATGAGCTAATTGGTGAAAAGTATGAAAAGTATGGTGATTTCACCAGAAGAAAATCAACTTATCCTCCTTGAGGAGGATACCTTGGCTTTGATACTAAGTTAGAAAAGGAAGAGAGAGCAATAAAAAAAATGTTTGTGAGTATTCAAGTTGTGTAGAATGATACAATATAAAAAGAGATTTATAGGTGCTAAGAGAATCGAAATAATAAAAACGCAATATTCTATAATAAATATTCAGATATGTTAAATAATACTAATTAATATAATTGATTCTAATTATACTCTAACACGTATAACATTTTTCTATTTTTTTTTCCACAAAGGAAAATATTTTATTTCATTTCAACGGAATCAAAACGGAAAAAGTGCTTCTTAATATAGGACACGCAAGGATTAAAAATGGTAAAAACCAAAGATTAGACAAAACAACATATATAATAAGAAAGAAGAAAAATCTAAGTTGAACTAGTGTTGGTGATGAAGTTTCCATTATTCATACATTTATATATA
>NC_029787.2:1582290-1593403 GCF_000816755.2 Arachis ipaensis | reverse complement strand
TTGTATAAATAAATATATTAAAAATATAATTATTTATGTATTTTTTTATTAACTTAAATTTTTGGAAGAAGTGATTTAGTAAAATATTTAAAATACTTCTATACTCTTCGCCTCTTGTTTTACCATATGTGTCACTATTTGTACCCTAATTAAAAAAGTTATAACTAAAGTGTCATTGCAAAAACGTTTATTACATTTTTTTTATATCTTTAGCAAATAATATATATAAAAGTAAATAAATATTTTATTATTTGTTAAGAATGTGCATGATGGTGTCTATAAATACTACATTTAGATATTCTCTCCATTCATTAAATTTTACACATATTACCAAACAACCACAAAAAAACAAAGAAGAATGGCTTTTCTACAACTTCAATCAATACTAAAACAATATTCCTCTTATTATTATTATTATGAGCAAGATTACTACTCAACCCTTTACTACTTAGCCATTTTTGGCTTCATAAGCATCTTTCTTGTGCTTAATTTCACAATAACAAAAAAAGGACGAAAATCCAATAATCTTCCACCATCACCACCAAAGCTACCATTCATTGGAAACCTTCATCAACTAGGAACATTGCCACACCGTTCCTTCCATGAACTCTCAAAGAAGCATGGCCCTCTCATGTCTCTTCAACTTGGACAAACACCAGCCATTGTTGTTTCTTCGGTTGATGTGGCCAAAGAAATCATCAAAAACCATGATGTTGTTTTCTCCAACAGGCCCCAAACAACATCCGAGAGAATCATTATGTATGGATGTAAGGATGTTGCTTTTGCACCCTATGGTGATGAGTGGAGACAGAAAAGAAAGATTTGTGTTCTTGAGCTTCTAAGCCTTAAAAGGGTGCGATCCTTTCAATCCATTCGTGAAGAGGAGGTTGCCGAATTGGTTAGTAGCTATGATGAGATTGCATAACAAAATACTTTAAAATTATCTACTACTCAAGTTTTTGCATTTATATTTTTCGAATGAATATATACTATATTTATAGCTTTCGTATTTCAAGAATTTAAGATAAAATAGAAAAAAATATCTATATACCATTTTTTTTAAATATTATATTATCATTTTTTGTCACACATGGCTAATTGTCTTATCTTAAGCGGCCACATATGATTAGGTGGCCTGTCTTAATTGACCATCAAATGATATGTGACCGTTCAGAACATAATATATTTTAAGGGAGCTACTTAGATAAAGAGTGAACCTTAGTGAGTTGATAATTGCAACATCAAACAACATAGTGTCAAGATGTGTTCTTGGACAAAAGTATGATAATCCAGATGGTAATAGCAGCTTTGGAGAGCTTGGAAGGAAGATGATGAGAGAATTGGCTGCTTTTAGTGTGGGAGATTTCTTCCCTTTCTTGGGTTGGCTTGATTTTCTCACTGGCCAAATACAAGAATTCAAGGCCACTTTTCATGCATTAGATTGTTTCTATGATAAGGTACTTGAAGAACATAGGAGAATGATTAAGAAAGGAAATGATGATGATAAGAAAGACTTTGTTGATTTACTGCTTCAAGTTCAAGAGGATGGTGTTCATCATGACTTTCACCTCTCCAATGATAATCTCAAAGCAATCCTAATGGTATGATTTTTAAAATTAATTATTCTTACCTACTTAAAAAGTATAAAGTAACAAATTTACTCTCACAAATTAAACTGTTAAATAAAGTTATATTAAGTGAAGGTAAATAAATAATTATAGGTAATGCTAGGGAGACAAAAAACAGACAGAACTTATCTTATTTAGTATTCATTAATTATGGCTGTTTTTGACTGATTTTCTTTGCTTACGAAACATTTTCGATAATTATATATCTAATACACAGGACGTATTTGCGGGAGGTGGTGACACTACTTCAACACTTTTGGAGTGGACATTTGCAGAACTGATTAAGAATCCAAAGATCATGAAGAAAGTTCAAGAAGAAGTAAGAAATGTTGTTGGGTATAAACAAAAAATAGATGAAAATGATGTGAATAAAATGGAATACATGAAATGTGTCATGAAAGAAATTCTAAGATTGCATCCACCTGCTCCTTTATTAATACCCCGTGAAACCCTAAGTGATGTGAAGCTAAAAGGTTATGATATTCCATCAAAGACAAAGGTATATTTGAATGCATGGACAATTCAAAGGGACCCCGAAATTTGGAACAACCCTGAAGAGTTCATTCCTGAGAGATTTGAGAAAAGTCAAATTGATTTTATGGGTCAACATTTGGAACTTATACCCTTTGGTTTCGGAAGAAGGGGTTGTGCTGGAATTTCATTTGCAATTGCTTCCACTGAACATATTCTTGCTAATCTTCTATATTGGTTTGATTGGAAGCTGCCCAATAATAATGATGATGATGATGTTGGTGTCACTAAAATGCAACACATTGATATGTGTGAGATTTATGGGCTCACTGTTTGCAAGAAAGTACCATTGCATCTTCAGCCTAAACTATACAATCATATGGGGAAGTAATTATCTTATCTTAATTTTGACTATTATGTATGGTCAAAATTAAAAATAAAATAATATTATTCAGTTGTATTATTCTGGCGCATGTGGGATATATATATAACCAAAATTATTATACCCACTTAATATAGATGATAACTAACTTGGGTTGATCGAGTGGTCAGCTCATTCTTTCAGGTCCAAATCAGAACCCGAAACCCACCCACTTCTATTCTCATTGTGCAAGAGGTGCTGCATATATAAATAAATGTAGCCTATTTTTATTGTTTAAGAAAAATAAGGCCCAAGTGGCCAAGTCCCCTTTTACTATATCACCCAACACGTGTGATTTGCCTAAAAGGTGAAGGAACCTAGCAAGGGCCCAAGAAATGTTTTGGGTCCACATCAGATCTGAACTGGTTATC
This sequence comes from Arachis ipaensis, assembly GCF_000816755.2. NCBI lineage: Eukaryota > Viridiplantae > Streptophyta > Magnoliopsida > Fabales > Fabaceae > Arachis > Arachis ipaensis. The sequence goes on along the minus strand of NC_029787.2, from coordinate 1,590,512 downwards.
AAAATCATCTACACTAATTAATCTTTCGGTTTGCAGAACCGCCTTATCTCTCTCATGGAGAACTTTTCTCTCTTCTGGAGAGTTTTCCTGAAATAAGGTTTTGTACTTACCTGCGTACTATCCTTACTTTTGTGCAAACTTTTATTTCTAGCTTCTTTCTCTTATTATCACAATACTACATATGGCCTACAAAGAGGAACAATCTGTTGAAGGCAAAGTTATTTCCATTGACCCAGAAGAAGATGTCAGCTTTGCTCCAGAGAACCTGAACATGGTGGGGAAGATTCTTTCGGACAAAGAAGTTAGCTTCAGCACCTGCAAAGCTGCTATTATGGGGATTTGGGGTCATCCGCAAGGTGTAGCTATCTCCGATGTCGGTAGGAATAAAGTGCTGATCAGCTTTAAAGATGCGCGGAAAGGGATCCACATACGTAACGGAGGCCCCTGGAGTATTCGAGGGAATCTTCTTAACCTGCAGACATGGAATGGACGTGAGTCAATCTATGAGGTGGATCATAGGTATATGGAATTATGGATACAAATACATGGACTTCCACTTAATTATATAACAAGAAAAACAGCAGAGATTATTGGCAAGAAAATAGGTGCTGTAATGGAAACAGAAAATCCTAGATTAAACGATACACTACAGAGAACGTTCTTGAGGGTGAGGGTCACAATGAATATCACTAAACCTCTGCCAACTGGCTTCTGGTTAGCAACACAAAATCATCAAACTGTTTGGGTCGACTTCAAGTATGAGAGGATCCAAGACAGTTACTGTTTGAATTGTGGAATTCTGGGTCATACTAAGAAGGAATGTAAGAATCCAATGGCAATGGCTAGCTGGGACCACACGAAACCAAGGTATGGGCTGGGTTTGGGGGTTAGTCGAGCTAGGGCCATCTTAGCCAAGGAAACGGAGCAGGATGACAAAGCAATGAACAGGGAATGGTCTGAGGCTAAGCAGGATTGTGAGGGGGAACGTGTAAGGATGCAGTGTATGAAGGATCAGTCGGAAGCAGAGAGTGGTACGGGCAGGGGATTAGAAGCAGAGCTTCAGAGGGACCTCAAAGCAAATTCTGAGCAACAGGCGGGGTTAGATAGGGAGAGCCAGGGATCTAGACAGCATGTTGAAGATGTCTTACAAAATGTACTAATCAAACTTATGTCTTCACATGGGAAAGCGTTGAGAAGGGGTGACAAATCTCCAAATATTAAAGCTGACATTACAAAAGGTAAAGATAAGCTCCAAGAGGTTGGTGAAGTAAACTCTGCTTTTATGCCCAATGCCACACTTTCTAGGGAGCAGCAGGGTTCTAGACCTTGTAAGTTTCAATCTTTTAAAGAGGGGTGTCAGGAGCATCTTCAAGTCGGGGAGAACATGAAGCACCAACCTTTTGGTACCGAAACAAGGCTGAATGAGGGGCATTTCAATGAGCTGAAGCAGATGGAGGTTTCGTTTGAGTGCCAACAAGTGCAGCAAGGTGCTTCGGAGTATCCCAAAAAGTTAACAATCAGGGAAGAATTGGAGATGCTTTTTGGCAAGAAAGAACCCCAAATTTATCAATATGGCGTTATGGATTTTAATAAGCAATCAGAGAAGGAGACACGAATTATAAAGCATGGCGGAGGTCAGTTGTGGAGCTATAGGGAAAAACTTAAAATGAAGAGGACCATTACTGCAGCTGGTAGAACCATGATTCAACGAATGGAAAATGGGGAGGAGTATTATGTTGAACTAGCTGAGGAAAAGCAAGATATGAAAGAGCAGCTTGCTGCTGTGTCGGAGCAGAGGAACGAAAATCAACATGTGTTGGAGCTGGCTTTTGACATGGGGTTGAATCTGAACGCTAAAAGGAGAAGGGATACAAGCAGCCTACCAGTCTATGTAGACAAGATGGAAGATGACGAACAACTAATAATGGAAAAATCAGGTAAGAAGTTCAAAGACGAAACTGGAACAGTTGTGGCTGAGGAGGCGGGCCTTATCATGCCCCACCAGCAGCCATGATTGTTGTCAGTTGGAACTGTCGTGGGATGGCGGCCCCTTCGACGGTGTCTGAACTAAGAAATATTTGTAAATCTCTCAGGCCGTCCATTTTGTTTCTTATGGAGACTAAAGCTAGCAATCTTAGTTGTGTTAGGATTAGGAGAATGTTGGGCTTTGTTAATATGTTTTGTGTGGAATCCCGGGGGTTGTCCGGGGGGCTGTGTCTTTTTTGGAAAAGTAATATAAATATTAATGTCTATGCTTGGTGTGATAACTTTATTAAAGCTCAGATCAGCACTACTAATGATAAAGATTGGGATGGAATTTTTGTTTATGGCCATCCTGATTACAAGAGAAGAAAGGAGTTATGGAGAGAGTTAACTTATGCAAATAATAATTTGGATGTTCCAATGGCTTTTATTGGAGACTTTAATGATGTAATTGCACAGCATGAGAAAGTAGGATTGCATCCAAAACCAAGTAGTCAGATCGATGCTTTTAGGCGCTTTGTAGATAGCAATGCTCTCATAGACTTGGAGTTGCAAGGGACTAGATACACATGGTTTAGTAACCCAAGGAATGAATTTGTTACTAAAGAGAGGATAGATAGAGTTCTTGCTAATTGGGAATGGAGAAGAGCTTTCCAACATGCCACTCTTTCAGCTTTACCAGCTATTAGCTCTGATCATACGCCTTTAGTTCTCAATGTTAAACCCAGAGGAGTAAGGTGCAGATGCTTTAAATTTGAGGCTTTTTGGGCTGACCATGCTGATTGTAGCAATGTCATAAGGAGAGGATGGAACAGTGTTTGTAATAGTACGGTTGATCATTGGACTAATTTAACTCGAAGGATGAATAATTGTAAGCAGGATTTGATCAAATGGAGTAAGGTTAACTTTAAGAGGGCAGATGTCGAAATACAGAAACTAATGCATAATCTTAAACAAGCAGAGGAAGCAGAATATTCCGAGAATCAGCAACAGGAAATTAATACAATGAAAGTGCAGATTAATAGATTATGGAAACAAGAGGAAAAGTATTGGGGTCAAAGATCTAGAGTGAAATGGCTGAAATTTGGTGACAAGAATACTGCTTTTTTCCATGCCTCTACCATTCAACGAAGGGACAGGAATAGGATTGAGAGATTGAAGGATACTAGTGGAGAATGGGTGTGTGGGGAGAATGATATTCTTAAGCTGGCAGTTCTTCATTTTCAGAATCTTTTTAAAGCTTCAGGTAACCTTGCTATGTCTGAATGCATTAACAAAATTCCTATTAGAGTGACTGATGATATGAATCGAGAGCTTATGGAAGAGGTCTCTGATCAGGAAATCAAAGAAGCTACTTTTAGCCTTGGAAGTCTTAAGGCGCCAGGTCCAGATGGTTTAAACGGTCTGTTTTTTCAAAAGCATTGGGCGATTGTTGAGAAGGAGGTTTGTGAAGTTGTCAAGACTTTTTTTCGGGAAGGGATCCTACCTAAGAGCATCGGAGATACTATTATAGTCTTGGTTCCTAAGACCAATTACCCAGAAACTCTCAATCAGCTTCGACCGATTAGTTGTTGTAATTTTATATATAAGATCATTTCTAAGCTGTTAGTTATTAGGCTTAGAAGATTAATAGATACGATTATATCTCCTATCCAGAGTGCTTTTGTGGGGGGACGCCTCATTCAGGATAACATGGTAATAGTGCAGGAAATGTTTCACGCTTTAAATCAAAAAGGGCAGCATGCTTCTAGGAACTTAGCCATTAAGATTGATATGAACAAAGCCTATGACAGGGTTGAATGGCCATTCCTAGAGGCTGCTCTGAAAGCTTTTGGGTTTAGTTCGCATTGGGTTAAAATGATTATGAGTTGTGTCTCACAGGTCTCTTATAGAATTAAGATCAATAGTATTTTGTCAAGTAGTTTTGTGCCTCAGAGGGGACTAAGGCAGGGAGACCCCCTATCGCCATACCTGTTTATCATAGCAGCTGAAGTTTTTACCATCCTTATGAATAAGGCTCAAGAAGAAGGTAGAATCTCTGGTGTCAGAATTGCCCCTACTGCTCCACCCATTTCTCATCTCCTTTTTGCGGATGATTGTATTATTTTCTCGAAGGATAGTGAGGAGGAGATTTATCAACTCATTACTATTTTAAATATGTATACGGAAGCCTCGGGGCAGCGAATAAATGTTGACAAGTCTGGGATTACGTTCGGCAACCAGATACCGATCAGAAATAGAGTAGAAATAGAGGAGATCTTAGGGTTGCCTGCCTGGGATAAACCAGGTAAGTATCTTGGTCTTCCGGCTCAGTGGGGCAGATCTAAGAATAAAGCTCTGAGCTGGATTGAAGAGCGAGTGTTTGATAAGCTTCGAGGTTGGAAAGAAAAACTCCTTAGTCAGTCTGGGCAGGAGGTTCTCATCAAATCGGTTATTCAAGCGATACCTGCCTATGCTATGAACGTTGTTCTCTTTCCTAAAGGTTTTTGTCGTCGTCTTAGTCAGAAAGTGGCTAAGTTTTGGTGGTCCTCCACTGGTAAGGATAGGGGTATCTATTGGAAGAGTTGGGATAAAATCTGTGCTAGCAAAAGGGATGGAGGAATTGGTTTTAAGGATTTCTATAGTCAAAATATAGCACACTTGGCAAAACAGGCATGGAGAATTTTTGAATGCCCTAATGCGGTGTGGGTTCAGGTGCTTAAGGCTGTGTATTTTCCGAATGAGGGTTTTAAGGGAACCAAGGCAAGAAGGGGGGCTTCTTGGATCTGGAAAAGTATTGTATATGGTAAGGATTTCCTTTTGAGGAATGGGAGATGGTCGATTGGGAATGGAGAGAAAGTGAGAATCCTGGAGGATAACTGGATTTTGAACATTCAGAGGAGTCCTCAGGTTACGAATCATGACGTCACTTTTGTAAAGGAGCTAATTACTCAGGGACAGGGGTGGAATATGAACGAGTTGAGAAAACGTTTTGATGGAGATACCATAGGGAAGATCATTAGAACCCCGGTAAGTATTATTGGTAGAGAAGACAAGTTTTGTTGGCCTTTTAAAACAGATGGGAAATATACTATAAAGACGGGATACTATGTTGCCAGGAAAGAGATGAGTATTGATAATAACAATAGCCCTTCAACTAGTGATGACTTCAGGGACTTGTGGACGGATATTTGGAAATTAAAAGTGCCTCAAAAGATAAGATCGTTTCTATGGCGGGCCTCACATAACATATTACCGGTCTTTCAAAATCTTTATAATAAAAAAATTTCTAACACTCCTATCTGTGCTATTTGTTCGCAGGAACCCGAGTCCACTGAGCATGCGTTGCTGCTTTGCCCTTGGACAAGGGCTGCGTGGTTTGGAGCTCAAATTCAGTGCTGTCCTACGCCTCATACAGTCTCATCTTTTGGAAAATGGATAATGGAGCTTTTTAAAAATATGAAGGAGTGTACAGGAACTGATTATGAACTGTGTATCAGCAGAGTTGGTTTTTTGGCTTGGGAGGTGTGGAAAGAAAGAAATCAAGCAGTACATCAGAGGTCTAAACCTAGTCCTTCATTGGTAATCTACAGGGCTAAACAGATGGAAACAGATTTTGCAGAAATGGCAGAAGAACCAGCTATTTGTTCCGTTATTGATAGAAAGACAGTTAGAAAGGTTACCTGGAGACCGCCTCCGCCAGGATGGGTTAAGTGTAATGTTGATGCAGCGTTCTTTGAAGTGCTTCATGGAGGTGCAACAGCAGCTGTTTTCAGAGACCACGTTGGTAACCTTCTCACAGCCTCTAACTCTAAAATAGCGGCTACCTCGCCTTTAGCTGCGGAAGCATTAGCAGTTAGGGAAGGTCTAATAATAGCAAAGAACTTTCAACTGGAAAGAGTTATCTTTGAATCTGACAGTTTAATTCTCATCCAAGCTCTAAAATCAAAGGCAACAATTGCAGAGTTTCAAGTTATTTTGGATGATATTTTGGATTTAGCACGAAATATTTCAAATTGTGGGTTTACCTGGGCTCCTAGAGAAGGGAATGCCTTAGCGCATGAAGTAGCCAAGCTTACAGCCAACGGTTCTCTGCATCAGAATTGGCTCAGGTGCAAGCCACAAATCATCACGTCCATTTTGCAAAAAGAGAAGTACACGTCACTGCAATTGACAAACAGATCATGAGCATGTAATTTGTTTTGAACTGGTTATGAATTAATTAATTCAGGAGAAAACTTACTTCCTTTATAGGTTGAGAGTTCGAGGGTAATTTAGAAATGGATTTTGGCACCTCCACTATGGGGAGATTGTGGAATAGCAACTTTATTGTTCTAATGCTTTCCTTGTTTGGATCTGGGTTATTTTGGTGTCCCTAGGGGAGGAGGGGCGGCACTTAAAAGAGTGTGGGAAGGCATGTTGGATCTGCAGTTGTTTAAAGAAAGGAAGGGTGAATTTCTTGTTGGGCAATAGATTGGAGTTTCTCAATGATGACTTTGAAGCCTGCTGTAGGTTTCAGGTTGGGTTGTCCAGATCTTCTAGAGGAGGCTCTTTTCAGCCCAAAGTCTGTCTGTCCTAAGGCAATGAGTCTGCATGCATCCTGAGGGTGGTTGCATTGTGTGCTGCTCAACGTTGCGGAGTGTTGATGAAGACGTCCTTCTTGCTGGCTAGCTCAATTTTGAGTTTATTTAATTTTTATATAGATTTTTTTATTATTATTTATCTTATGTTATTTTTTTATTTTTAGTGTTCACTAGAGATTAAATTCTCAACTTTTTGGTTATAAAGTTCTTAGTGCCAATATACGTTGTCATGATAACCAAATATGATCCAAATATAAAACACATACCAAGTGTCACGAGGGAATATAAAACATAATTCTGATTCCCACCCTAATTGCTCTTGCGTTTAGGGGTGTACGCGGATCGGATCGGATGATATGGCCAAAAATTTGATTCGATTCGCACAATTTTTATCGAATCAGATCGGATATGATATCTGCATTTTTTAGTGTCGGATTCGATCCAATCCGATCCGATCCGCACATTTGCGGATCGGATCGGATATCAGATATATCTGCATAATTAAACCTTCTCTTTTTAATCATATTTTTATGTAAAAGAATTTGATAAAAATATTTCTTTCATACTTTTAAACTTATTTATTCCTAAAATATTTTTAATCAAACTCTATCTAAATAACAAAAATAAAATAATACAATATATGAATAATAATTACTAACTAAAACATACAAACAAGTAAATATAATACCAAACATATATATATTTATTTAGTTTTTAATTATTATAGTGCAGATCTGCAGATTCGTGGATCGGATACGTGGATGTAGAGCAGATATCCGCGATCCGATCCGATCAATTTGCGGATCGGATCGTATTTGTAATTTTCAGATCGGATGCGGATATTTACCGCGGATACGATCCGATCCATGGACACCCCTATTGCCTTTAGTTAGTTTATTTCATGTTGTTTTAATTTAAAGGTTTTTTTAGTATAAACTTTTAAATAGAGGTGTTCATGGATCGGATCTAATCCGCATATCCGCGGTATTTATTCGAATTCGATCTGAAAATTATGGATATGGATCCGATCCACAAGGTTATCGGATCGGATCAGATCAGATCTGTAAACTAATCGGATTAAATTATGGATTTTGTGTAGATATTCGCATATCTGATCCGCATATCTGCGTATCCGCAAAAATAAAGAAATAAATAAATTAATATTTTTTTATATTTTATTTCAACTAATAATTATCATATATGTTGTATTATTTTAATTTATTATTTAAGAAATGTATGTTTAATATTATTTTAAGAGTAAACATATTTAAAAGAATAGAAAAAATAAATTTTATTGATATTTTTTAATAAAAATAAGCTTTTAAAAATATTTTTGTATTTTACGGATATATCCGATATCCGATCCGATCCGATCCGTAAATGTGCGGATCGGATTGGATCGAATCAGATCCAAACTTAAAATTTGCGGATATTGGATCCGATGATTTTAGTGCAAATCGGATTAAAATTTTGGCCATATCTAATCCAATCCGATCCGATCCGCATTCACCTCTACTTTTAAAGACAATCCGCACTCACCTTCAATTATTCTAACTTAATTTTTATAATTTAATTATTATATTAGTCTCTATAATTTCACTAAATTTATAATTATGTCACTATATTTTTTTTTAAATTAGGTTCTTATACTTCTTTTTTAATTTTATAACTAGATCT
>NC_029787.2:1575689-1581909 GCF_000816755.2 Arachis ipaensis | reverse complement strand
TTTTAAATTTTATAATTAAATTTTTTTAGTATAAAAAATATTAGAATTAACAGAATATTTTTTGCAAATTAAAAGTATCTATAATTAAAAATTTAATTAGATCTTTAATCATATATTTTTTGAAAAGAATATTTTATTAATTTTATTTTTTTTTATACGAAAAGGACCTAATTACAAAATTAAAAGTAGTGTAGAGATCTAATTAAAAAGAAAAAAAAATAAAAATCTAATAAAAAAATTAGTAAAATTATAGAGACAAACAAAATAATTAATTTTTTTTATTTCACATATCCGATCCAAGTAATAATTTAACTAGGAGAAATGTTAGGGGACTATCTGGATTTATTATTTTTGGCCATCACTTAACCATCAACTCATTAATTTTTTTAGTCTAATTCTTTTAGTTTAATAATTCAAGAAGATACTTTATCTCATATTTTTAAAATTAATCTCGCTACATTACCAACAGTATATTTGCCAACTTCTACCAACTATTGTTTATAATTGTATTTAATAGAAGTGTCTTTGTAGATGTGTCTAATAAAAATATCTTTTTTATAATTGTGTCTAATAAAAATGTCTTTATATATATTTCTTAGATGTATCTTCTTATACATATATTTAAAGTATTATATTAATACCCTATATTTTTCCTTTTAAAATTGATGCTAACCAATAACTAAAAAAAAATAAATTCTAATAACCCTTTAACATTATTCTTTAACTAGTGACAAATTGGTTATTTCAATACATAGATATCCTAAAAAATTTTGGAAGAAGTAGTGAAGGAAGAATGGCACCAATTGCATATGTTCTAAAGCAATTGCCATGTGAGCTTAACTCAACCCTTTACCTTTCAATTCTAGTTGGCACCATTAGCATCCTTCTTGTGCTTAATCTCATCATCACAAGAAAAAGAAACAAATCCATTAATCTTCCACCATCACCACCAAAGCTACCTTTCATTGGAAACCTTCACCAATTAGGAACCTTGACACACCGTTCTTTCAAAGAACTCTCCAACAAGCATGGCCCTCTCATGTTCCTTCAGCTAGGGCAAATCCCAACACTAGTGGTTTCGTCGGCGAAAATAGCCAAAGAAATCGTCAAAAACCAAGATATTATTTTTTCAAACCGTCCCCAAACTACGGCCGCAAACATCTTTCTTTATGGTTGTAAAGATCTAGGGTTTATGCCCTACGGCGAAGAATGGAGACAGAAAAGAAAAGTTTGTGTTCTCGAACTTCTAAGTCTCAAAAGGGTTAAATCCTTTCTCCCAATAAGAGATCAAGAAGTTGTAGAACTGGTTGATACTATTAGTAAAGCGTGTTCAAGAGACGACGAATCGCCGTCATCTTTTGTGATTAATCTTAGTGAGTTGATGATTGCTACATCAAACAACATTGTTTCAAGATGTGTTCTTGGACAAAAGTATGATATCCCAGATGGGAGTGGACATGGAAGCTTTGGAGAGCTTGGGAGGAAGGTGATGGGGCAACTCACTGAATTTTGTGTTGGTGATTTCTTTCCTACATTGGGTTGGATTGATGTTGTTAGAGGCTTGATTTCTGAATTTAATGCTACCTTTGTAGAATTAGATTCTTTCTTGAATGGGGTAATTGAAGAGCATAAGAACAATAAAAAGAATGATGGTGAGGATGATAATAAAGACTTTGTGGATATACTTCTTCATCTTCAAGACAAGGGTTTGCTTGAATTTGAACTCACTCTAGAAGATCTCAAAGCAATGCTAATGGTTTGTTCTTCTCTTCCCTTCTCGTGAATAATTATTAATTTTTTTTAAAGATTTTCTTATGAAAAATGAAAATAAAAAACGAAAATAAATCAAGAAAAATTAGAAGGTCAGTAGATTTTGTGATTTGTAATTATTAATTAGCTATTATAAGTATTTTTAATGGTGTGAGATTATATCTAATGGTATGAGATTATTCACTTTTTCTTACAGATTAAGGGTTGGCTAATTTTTAATAAAAGTATCGACCTCTAAACTTTTTTATAAAACAATTCATAATTAGTGCAGTTTCTATCGCTTTTAAGACTTTAATTAATGCCTTAATAATACTAGTAAGCAAACGTATTAAATCATTGCATATGTATAAAAAAAACATAGTTTTGTGGTAGCTAAGTTACCCTTATTTTTTAAAGTTTTTTGGTTGAATTTTAAATAAATTTAGGTTGATCTAATAATTAGTTATTAATTTATTTAAATAAATATTAAAAATTTAAATTTTATTTTGTGTATGTAACAATTTGTTGATACAACAAACTCTTAGTTAAATAAAGTTTAGTTTTATGATAAATTAATTTTTAATTTGTCAAATTAAAAAATACATCATTGCACATGTATGTGTACACTCCTAGATGTGTAAGTACACCTAGAAATTGGAGGAAGTAACATGCAATACACTTATGTAATTATGACATATTTTATAAAAACCTATTGTCTAAATGATTTGTTGAAGCTAAATAAAAGAAAAACTCCATATTAGATTTGCTGTTAATCTATTATTTACGCGTTGGTCATGATAACTGATATTTTTTTAACAGCCAATACATTTTTTTATTTTATTAATTAAAAATAATTTAAATACATAATTAATTAATAACAATTATTTTTTTATCAGTAGTGTCAAAATCAAATATTTGGTGTATGATCAGTATATATTATTATAACACTTTTTATATTTTGTTCCATTTTTCACTTTATTCTTTATTATTAAAAATCTATTTTTATTACCTTCAATAATTTAAATTATGTGTGGTGTTTAACTAACAACTACTTTAAATGTCAAATAACATCATTTTCTTTAATGAAAATATTTGGTAATAAAAATAAATTAACCAAAAATAATAAAATTTTATTTTATTTAATATTTATTAATTCTAACAATATTTTAGGGTAAAGTATACTTTTTGTCCCTAAAGTTTAATAAAAGTTTCAAAATTATCCCTAAGTTTTATTTTGTTTCAATTTTGTCCCAAAAGTTTTCGATTTGTATCAAATATGCCCTCGATGGCTAAATTTTCAAAAAATTTAAGACCAATCTAACAATAATGCATGAAAATTATGCTTGATTTGCTTGTATTGAGGGTTGTTCTTATGAAATTGTTGTTGAATTGATCTTAAATTTTTTAAAAAAATAACCGTTAGGGGTATATTTCATGCAAATCGAAAACTTTTGGGACAAAATTAAAACAAAATAAAACTTAGGGATATTTTTGAAACTTTTATAAAATTTCAGGGACAAAAAATATACTTTACCCTAATAAATATTAAACAAGACAAATTCTGTCTGTTGTTTTTTTTTTTTCTAATATTATGGTTTCTATAATTAATTTATTTCATTTTATTAATTGTAGGACATGTTTGTTGGAGGGAGTGATACTACTTCAACAAATTTGGAATGGATTTTTACTGAGCTCCTTAGGAACCCAAATACCATGAAGAAATTTCAAGAAGAGATAAGGAGAATTGTTGGTAACAAATCAAAGGTAGATGAAAATGATATAAATGAAATGAAGTATTTGAAATGTGTGATCAAAGAAGGTCTTAGGTTACATCCACCTGTTCCTATCTTGGTTCCTAGACAAACAACATCAAATGCAAAAGTAAAAGGTTATGATATTCCTTCAAAAACAACTGTATATTATAATGTTTGGGCAATTCATAGGGACCCTGAATTATGGGAGAATCCTGAAGAGTTCATTCCTGAAAGATTTGAAAATATACAAATTGATTATAAAGGACAAGATTTCCAATTATTGCCATTTGGTACCGGAAGAAGGGGTTGTCCTGGAATTTCATTTGGAATTGCTTCCACTGAAATTATTCTTGCTAATCTTTTATATTGGTTTGATTGGAAGCTACCTACTAATGAAAATGGTGAACTAGTGCAAGACATAGACATGACTGAAATGTCTGGGATCACTGTTAGCAAGAAAGTGCCACTTCATCTTCATCCCATACCATTTTCTCTTTGATTAAAATCAAGATATGTTTGTGAGGGTCTTGATGATTTTTAAGACTTTGTTTTATCTTATTTATTGTGGAAATAACTTTGTTACATGTAATAGACTTTGTTTCTCGGTGGAAACTCAGGTACAGTCGACTTTACGTGAAGTTGATACCTGAGAGCCGTTAAATAATTTGACTGATTTGACTAAATTTTCATAACAGCTTTCAGGTATCAACTTCACATGAAGTCGACTTCAGCTGAGTTTTTACCTTGTTTCTCTTGTATGGTGGTGAAATTTATTATCGATAATGCTACAGAAAAATAAAAAAAAAACAGTTAAAACTTGTCTTATTTATATTTATTAATTGTTGTAGTAGTAATTAATGAATATTAAATAGAACAAGTTTTGGTTGATTTTGGTTAGTTAAATTTTTTTATTATCAAACATTTTCGCTTGTTATATATAAAACGAACGTGATATTTCATTTTTGTACCACTAATAAATGTTTAGTTTTGGTAACTCAAGGAAATAATAATTGCTTATTATTGGAGTAATTTATCATTTTCTTACCATGAAAGATTAATACGATGGTAATTCTAATAATGAAATATTAAAGTGTTCATGATTCTAACTAAAATATATATAAACTAATATTCTACTCATAAAAGATTAGGTTAGTTTGATAAAGCTACAAATGAATAATTACTCATATCTTTTTTTATAGATCTAGTTGGAGTTAACCAAAAGGTGTCAATTCATTTGTCTGTTAATACATTTTTGTTTTGAAGTTGTTAGATTTTCATCCATTTCAGTTATTTATGTATGTTATTATATGTGATATTAATTGCTTGAAAATAAGTGGTTCTATATGGTGAATTTTTTATGCAATAATTTGATTAAGGATAGTGGTTAACAATTTGTAATTAACTATGAACTTAGTATTGTCGATTTAGTGTACCCTTATGCAATTATCTTAACTTTAATTAATCATGTATAATTTATAGTAAAAAAAATAATACAAATTATTTTAGTTTATTATCAATTTAATTTTAATATCATGTAAAAAATTGCAGCAGTTTAAAATTGTCGTAATTTAAAAAAATAAATTGCAGCAATTTAAGATTACTGTAATTTTATTTTTTAAGACCAATAAAAAAATAGCAACAATTATACTACGAGTTGTTAGAAATCACTGCAAATTTGTTTGTCGGCATCTTGAAAGGTATCCATTTTTAAAGCACTACAAATTTATTTAGTGACGGTTTGAAACTGTTGTAAAATCTTAAAAAAATGTCATTAATGTCTTCTTTCTTGTAGTGACACTAATTAAAAAAAAATGAAGAAGGAATGAAGAAGAAGAGAAACTGAATTGTATGATTGTTCTTATTAGTTATTGTAAAAGAATGTTACAATGCAGTATATAAAGAACTAAGACGTTCGATGTTCCAATCTTCGATTAATTCATAGTTCCTGAATTTGATAGCCAAGACAACGGAGAAAAGTTACGTAAATCTGAGTTAGAATTCTCATTATGAAAACCAACAAAAGAGTTGGTAAGATATAAGAAAAAGATTTCTCAAATTGAAAGGAAGAGGATACCTATCTCTGAAGATTACTTCAACGAATTAGAATCGGATGAACAATCAATAAAGAGTTAGTTACCTTTTATTGGATGCCTTGCTGACTAAGTAACCGAATCTCTCTTATAACTAACCAAATCAGATTATGTTTTGGTAACACTCCCATCAATTATCAAAGTAGTAGTAGATACATGTTTTTTTCTGTATACATACTAATTAAGTTAATTAAACATAAAAATGGTAAAATTTTAAGGTGGAAATAAAACATATTCCCGAACATAGAATATTGTTAGCTTGAGCAATATTTAATATAATGTAATATTGTAATAAAAATTAAGGTCTTACAAGACAACGAATTATGTTAACTTAATTATCCACGTGCACACAACTAATAAAATGATCTACAAGTGAGTTGTACTAGATTATTAGCGACAATATATTGAAGAATTAATGAAGCAATTTTACGGTAAAATATCTGAGTTTTTATAATTTAAAGATCTAAAATTCAATTTTTGTTGATCTAAAAAAAATAATTTAGCATAAATAAATAAAAAAACATACATAAAAATTAAAATTCATACAAATTTAAAATAAAACTTTTATACGAAAAATTGTATTAAAAATATAAATATTTATGTACTTTTTTTTCTTTTAATTTAGAC
>NC_029787.2:1571921-1575640 GCF_000816755.2 Arachis ipaensis | reverse complement strand
TTTTAATTTAGACTTTTTGAAAAAATGACTTCATAACAAAGGAGAATTGAACTTGAGGGGTACTGTGTAGTTTTAGGAAGAAGATAATTAGTTATTAGGGTTTGTAGTTTTTATATTACTTTTGTTTCTTTTTTTAGTATGATTTTTATAAGAGATTTTTTAACAAAAAAAATTTTAATTCAGATGTAGAATATTTATCTAGAAATTTTCGTAACTCAATTATGTATGATAAAATCATCAAAGATTTAACCTTTTCGAATTCTGTCTGTAACTCTCTGTAGGCTCGAAAAACAAAAAAAAAATATGTGTACGAACGAGATATCCAACAACAAGAAAAAGGAAAAAAATTGAGAGTTCACCTTTTATTACTTGAAAATTTTTGTGAAACTTTATATTATTGAAGAAAATAGTATTTTGAAAGTTTTTTTTGTAATATGCATTTAGAAAATTAATCTGTTTATTTATTTATTTCGTTTTTCTCCCAAACTTTTTTTTCCAAACAAAATAATGGGTTTGGGAGGTTATTTTCTCAATTCAAATAATCTTTTTTGGTGTTTTTATGTGAGTTCTTGGGTGTTAGAAAAAATATTGCAATAAAGGTAGAAAGAATAAAAAATGTTGTGCAATTTATTTTTGAAGAAGCTATAATAATAGTAGAAGAGCTTGTCATTGTTACCATGAGTCAAATCTTGATACATTGGTCAACAAACAAAAACTTCAAGAATTGATATCTCAATTTTGAACAAAATAGATTGATAAACTTGATAAAAAGTCTTGAATCATTAAAAATTAAGTATGGAGTATTAAGAAATTTTAGCCACATAAATAAATAAGTGGAGAAGCATTGCAAGAGTATAAAAAACTATGAGAATATTAACATGGTATAATAATTTTTAATTTTATCAAAAAAAGATAGTATACATGGATGAAAATAAAAGAACGTAAACCAAGATTGTTATCTGCTATATGATATATAAAGTGAAATGTTTAACTCCTCTTAACTTGGAACTATGACTCTGGAATTAGATATACTATTTGGCAGAAGTGTATGGAATAATGGCTTATATATATAAGGAGAGGATATTGTTTGGTGTTAGCAAAGAAAATATGTCAATGAAGGATGTTAAGAGGAGATAATGCATTTGATGTGAATAACTTCTATTATTATGAGTGTTAATTTCTGCATGAAGATAAGATATGAATATTTGATTTAGTACTTATCATTGAAAGTCTATGAATTTTTTGAAAGATAAAAATCTTGCTATGTTAGTAGCTCAAAGGTAAATATTTAGTGTGTTTAAATTTAAGTGGGGATAAACTCTTTTTTATGTTTTAGTTGTTTTTTTTTTTTTGTGTTTTTGTAATTTTTTAAGTCTTGCTTTGATGTTGATGTAAGATGTTTTGTGTTTGACTTTGACTTGATTAGTTTTGATTGATTATTTATTTTTGATGATAATACTAAAAAAATTTTAATTAATTAAAGATCAGTTTCTTTTACGTTTCTTCTGTTTTTTAGTTGAAATTGTAACTTAATAGTAAAAAAAAAAATAATGAGATAAGACTAAGCCTAATCCACAACACCAACAAACGAACCTTACATATATAAGAGTAGGTGAGTTCTATGGTGTTTTTTATTATGGTGCTTAAATTATCTAATTTACTTTTAAAGATAAAAAATAAAATATTTAAAATAAAAAATAAAATATTTAAAATTTATTAAATATTATCTATTTGCTTTTTTTAATAAATTAGACATCATTTTAAAGGCATCATACCATTCACTATAAGAGAAATAGCATTATTGGAAGATACAAAATTCAAACTCTCTTCGCTTAATTGAATTAAACACAATAAAGAATAAACTACCTCTCTTTTTTTTTTTTTGGTCGTTGAAAAGGATCATGGGGATCTTTGTTCTTTCTAACACGGTTTGCAGATTTTATAAAAATTTTAAAATATACTTTTAAAACACATTGACAAAACTTAAATTTTATTAAAACCCCTTAAGATAACATTTTTTACATTCCCGATCTCAACCCTGTCTTCCAAGTGTGGGAAGATCAAGGAGACCAAGGCCCACTTCCAAAGAAAATTAAATTTAAGAGAGGGCCAACAATGGGATTAAATTAAAGGATTTATCTATGGTATTCTAGAAGTATATATTAAATTTATAAATTAAAAAAAATATTATTAAAAATATAAAAATTTAAATTTTAATATATTTATTAAATAAAAGTATTTAAAAATTTTTATTAATAATAATCTAAGTAGATATCCTTAAAATACATATTAGCTAAATTCTAAATTAAATTAAGAAAGACAGTAAGTCTAACGAAACAGTAAAACTTAGGGTGTGGTTGGCAAATGCATTAGAGAAGAGAAAAATGCGTTTGAATTTCTTAAATACTTTATTTATATGTTTGGCAATTTTTTTATCATCTAAATACAGAAGTGATTCTATTCTTCAACTCACCTTTATCAAAAGCTACAAATTCTTACTCTTGTGTTCACTTTTTCATATTGGAGTGAAAAAAATTTTTATATACCAATTGTGTTTTTCATTATTCATATATTTATTACTGATTTTATAAATTTATGTTTTTTTCTGTAATTTTTCATCTAAAAATGATTTTGAATAATGTAATCTAAACAATATTTAGTTTACTATAAACTATTTTAAATAAAAATTATCAAACATAAATTATATTAATATCAACTCACTTTTAATTAAAATTAATTTGACAAATTTAATTTTATACAAATTTTCATTTACAAACATAATTCAAACACACATTTATGGGGAGTTGGATTTAAATTAATGATCAGATTCGCAAGTTAATTATCTGAGCATATGGAACACGATCTAATATTCAATAAATTTAGCCGACAAACTAATTTTTAAACCAAGTTTAATTAAGTAAAGTTTGTTAAATGTAATTTTTTTTTTTCACACTACTTCTTCTTCTATGTAGTTTTTTTTAACAAAGTTGTTGACAATATTGTTGTTTTGTCTCCTTCTTCTTCTCTTATTTTTATTATAATTCATTCACATTCTTATTTTTATTATAAATAACACACCACATAAAAAAAAGTACAAGGACCTCCATGCTCCATGATCTTTTTCCATGCCAGCCCCATTAAACATTAATAATTAAACTCATTTTTATTTTTTGGTCAGTGGTAGTTAATTAATTTGATTCATCATTTGAGGCAATTTATTATGAAAGGTCCACCCTATGTGTCACTTTCATTTTAATGAATCCAACATGTCTGTCTATAGGTGTCGCCTAAAAAACGTAGCCACTAGAGACGTGGCTTTATATATATATTATAACCCAATCATTATCATTTACGTTTTTCATGAGAAAAAAAATAGTAAAATAAAATATTCAACGTTTTTCTTTTGCTATATAAAAAAATGTGCCAATATTTGAGCACAGGGTCAAAAGATGAAAAAGAGATTGTTAAGTTTACATTTTATTGTGATCCCACATACACTTTTTAATTTAGACATTGGAGGGGGAAGGTATAGAACGTAAATATGAAATGTACAGGTGTTTTACGTAATTATGGTGTTAGGAACAAAAATTGGATCGTCCGATTTTTTAGTACACAAATCGGATTCTTCAATTACCTTCATCAAAATTTAAATTTCCTCTTCTACACTAATCGGACTGTCCGATTAGTAAATTTTTTTTTTTTTTTTACAAAAAAATCAA
>NC_029787.2:1568055-1571831 GCF_000816755.2 Arachis ipaensis | reverse complement strand
TACAAACATACAAACACTATATATATGCTTATTATTATATATAAAAGATGTGTTGCCTTGCTTATAATATGTACAAATTAAACAGTATAAGCCATAGACGGCACGGGCTCTTTACACTAGTAATGCCATGTGATTGTGAAGTTCCAAATATATCTATTTTAAAATATCAATTCCCAAGCACAACAACTATGAAAACAAGGAAATGATGATATTAAAAAAAGAAAAAAAAAGGGTCATGTATGTACACGCCAAGTGGCTAATTTTTTTTATGAAAGTAAAATTTGTGATATACTTTAACATTGTATTTTTTTTGTTGTTTTTTAAGATTGTGGAAAGTACACAAATTTTTAGGTCTGATTTCTGTACTTAAAATTTTTTAATTTTTTTTAACATAAATCGGACGGTCCGATTTATGTATCTCTACAAATCAGACGGTCCGATTTGTGTATCTCTAAAAATCAGACGGTTCGATTTCTGTACCTCTAATAAATCGGACGGTCCGATTTCTATTTCTCTAGTTAAATGATTCCACATTTGAGTATAACATCCCAACAATCTACATTTAAAAAAAACATCACTACCATTCCAATATTAAAAATAAAAAGTTCTCGTGTTAGTAGGGAAATTTTTTTCTTTTAACTAATAGTAAGTCTAATAAAGTAAAAATGAGTGTAGATTAAATGAAGTGAAAAATTTAAAGAAAAAAAATAGTAGTTCATTATTAGCTTAAAATATTAGTTCATAATTTTTTTTCCTTGCTCGAATTCGTAAAAATTCTTAGAAAATTGATCGAGCATGGCTTGATTTCGTACGTAACCAAATCAAGTTAAAGATACACAAAGTCATAAGTCATTAAAATAAAAAAAGGTTAACGAATTAATATGGTAAAAATATTCTTAATATACAAACACATTAATTCAAGGAAGCATCCTGCTGCATAAGTTGTTAGGTTTCGTATGGAATAAAGCAAGGTATATACGCATCGAAAAGTGCGAAAACTTATATCAGTGCCCCACCTCTGTGATCATACTGGAAAACGATTATTAGTCTATTAATTACACGACATAGACATAAGTGATCTGCATAGCGTCACAGTCATTAAATTCATATCTTACGCCCATACCAAACTGCGTACTGAATACTCTAGGGTAAGTTTGTGTTTATGTGCATTTAATCGAGAATGGAGTGGGTAACATAATTGGAGCTTCACACAAAACAACGATCACTGCTAGGCAAGACAGGGAAAGAAATTAAGAATAATTATGTGTGGGCCACATTTTTTTTTTTGTTTTATTATAATTAATTATGTGACACTACCCTAGCTAGGAAATATTATTTTATTTTTTCTGCTTCCTAAGCCGTACACGTTCTTTTTCTTCCATTCCATTTTATTTTATTTTATTTATTATGGCCTTTATGTATCATTGTATCAGAACAAACTATACAAAGTTGAACTACATTATTTGCTTTACCCATAATATCCTCAAATTAAATATAAGGCATGGAAATAGACCATTTATTCTTTAATATGCTTGCAAGTGTCATAAATACAGATCCATCTCAATTTATTTAATCTAAAACATCTATCAACTCTAGCAGACAACTATCAATGAGATGACAACCTGGCAAAATCAAATAAGAAAAAAGAAAAGGTCACTTTTTTACATCTTTATTTGGAAAAGAAAAAGTTCCCTAGCACAAGTCAAATAGAAGAAGGAAGAGGGAGAGGCACATATACTATAACAATTAATTTCAACCACAAATATAATATGAAATGCATTAATAATAAACTTTATTTTGTTAAATTTGAATATCGAATATTTGTTTCCGTTGGAAATACAAAAGTGCATGAAAATAATAACATAACTCAATTCTAGAAAACTGAATTTTATCACACTAGCTAGTGAATCAATAGGTAGATTAAATTATTTTGAAAGAGCTAGCTATCTCTTAATTTTCAAATATCTTCCCAAAAGTACTTGATGAAATCTTTCATGTGTTCCACCTGAAAATGCATGTACACCACCACAGCATATCCATTATCACCATCTTCATCTGGCATTAGAGCAATAACAGCTCTATCATAAGGGCACACACCACCAGGACCAAAATAAAACGGTTTCCCCAACCCAAAATCAGCTTCATAAAACGGCATACTCATCCAACTTCCAAGTATAATATTAGGATTCCCAAAGAAAGGCACATCAGCTCTATACTCACCTTTCTCCAAGTACGGTGTCCTAATCAGATCCCAACGGTTTTCAAACCCTGCCACGTAATCCATTTGTGATTTAACAAACTCGTGATTCGACACTTTCTTAACGGCTTCTCTTATTTTCTGCGCCGCGTAACTAATCGGTTGAGTGGTGATTTCTTTGAGGTAGCAAGTTGGCGTAACCGTCGGACCCAACGCGTTTCCGAAGTAGTTTTGAGGAAGTGGCGGATTCATTCTGTTTCGTATATCGACGTTGAATTTAACCACCGTTGGTTGATTCTCTTTAAGATTACGAGCTTTGCAAGCGCATCTCCATATATGCGCGCTGATAACTTCGAATCTGCTGTACGGTCTCTGAGATTCGTTATGAGGACCGTTACCGTTACCGTTTCCGTTTGCGGTTACGATTGCATTCTTTTTGAGCTTCTGGACGTGTTCTGATGTGAGTTTTAACAACGCGAAGGTCGTCTTCTTCTTTTGCTCTTCGATATTGTCGGTTCTTCCGAGGATGAGCGGGAGAGGCTTGAACTCCCGGTGGTCGAACCGGGGTGGAGTTAATAGCTCAGTTGATTTGAGCGCCGTTCGGTCGAGAAACGGAAGCTCACTTGGATCTAACTTGGCTCCTCGAGTGAGCTTCGCCCATGAGTTGATGAAGCGAATGGCGGCCAGGCCGTCGCCTAACGGATGAGACCAGAGGATTCCGACTGCGAAACCGCCATTGCCGCCGTGGAACTTCGTCACCTGTGCCAAGAACAAAGGAAGCTCGTTCATTTGACGAGAGTAATCAACGGCTGGGATGAGTTCTTTGATGCCGGGTTCGTTTGGTGTGAAGTCTCCGTATTCCGCCATTGATTTCGTGGATTCGGCCTCGAGAAGCAAGGCTCCCTTTGCGTTGCAATCGAGTTCCAAACGACCGCCGGCCGTCCAGTTGAGCCTCCCGGCCAACGGATAGTAATGAACGAGAATCTCGCTGAGAGAATCTCGCATTCTCTCAACGAGGACAGTGTTGTTGTTCTGTTTTGACTTGTAAACGTAGATTGAAGGTGTATGACTCCATCGCCAGAGTTGGTCGTTGTCTGATAGCCATAGAAGACCCTTTGGAGTTTCTTCTTTTGGGATCACTGTATGAGTACCTAAGATTGTTACCATGGTTTCAGTCTCTCTGTGCCTAAAACCTTGGTTGATTGCTATATCACACTATGATAGCCCTGAATATATACACACAATATTTTTAAGAGAACAACTAGGGAACCAAAAGCATATCAGCCAAAAACCAGCCAAAATGTGTCTGGGCTCTATAAAAATTAGGTTTTGGTTTGTGATCCGTAATCCTAGGAGCAGTTTTCAAACATATTATTCAAAAAGTGATTATAATTAAACGGTTTTATTTACTTTTTGGCTGATCACCTTTTGGTTCCATATACTTTTCCTATTTTTAATATATACATCATAATATGATGTATATTTTTATATAAAAAATATTTTATTATTACTTTTTTATTCATGATTAATTTTTAATATAATTTATAAATTTAGGAAAAAGAGAAAATTATTCAATTTT
>NC_029787.2:1567650-1568029 GCF_000816755.2 Arachis ipaensis | reverse complement strand
AGAACAACAAAACAAATGAATATGGAGATAATAATAAAAAATTATTTAATCTTTTAATATATTTAAATAAATTATTTAATATTTTATGTATTGTCATGCATGGTGTGTTACTTTGATATATGTCCACGTGATAGTCACCTTTTTCATTAAAAAATATAAACATTCTCACTTTCTTTTCATTATTAACCTACCTACCCCAGTTGTAACCATGTGCAATTGTGCCTTTGAGTCAATGACTAAAACGCCCCCTTAAAATAAGGGTTTCTGCCATGCAGTATATAAATATGTAATGATGCCCCTCAGATCTCTGAAAGAGAAATAATATTTATACCCCTTTTTTTTTGCGTATACTATTTATATATTATTTTCATATTTTGTG
>NC_029787.2:1565170-1567575 GCF_000816755.2 Arachis ipaensis | reverse complement strand
GATTTCACTTATATGACACATTCCTCTAGAAGAACTAGAATTTTAAACATATTATTATAAATGGTCGCTTTTGTTAATTAAGTTTTTTAATGACGTTCCTTATTTCCTTGATAGCAATTTTTTCATAATTTAATATTGAACGTGTAACACATTGTATGTTGACTAGGAAATTTCCTCTTTGATTTTGGTGGCTTTCACAAGATGATACACTTAATCATATATAAGACAATATAATGTACGAGAAATAATCAAAATCAATTTATTACAATGTCGTCTTCTTCTGTTTTCCATAATCAATGGCCTAACCAAGGAATCATACTGATAGTGATGGAAACTTAGAATATATTCTGCAGCGTGGATTCGTTAGCTAGTGGGTTCTAGCGAGATCCATCCCCTTTCTCTCATTTTTGGATTTTATAGTCCTTTTTTTTTTCTGATAATTCATAATTTGTTAGGTTCTCGATCTCTAGAGAAAAAGTTCAATTCGCACATAATGCAAAAAGCAACAAATAATACAGTTAAATTACAGTTTATACACCTCATCTAAACACTAATTCAAAACAATTGATAGTGTATCTAGATTATTATTTTATTCTAAACAATCAAGTAAAGTTTTTGCACTACTTGTAAAATAGGAATACCATTCTGAAATAAAATAAAAAAGTTTTCCGAAACAATTAAAACTTTTGTTTTTGGACGGGCAATTAAAACTTAAAAGCGCATTATCTATAAATATCCAACCTCGTTTTTGGATGGAATAAAAACCAGCCCAAGAAAAGCCCATTTATGAAAAGTTGGATAGAATCGGAATCAGCCCAATAAGATCCCATTGTCAATTTGTCATGAAAGATCAATATTTTACTTGACCCTTTGGACTATTCTAGCTTTGTTGTGTAATTTTGGACTCTCGTAATATTTTGTGTCCCAAAACAGAAGAATTTTTGAGACTTTGACCTAACATAACAGAACAAGAAATAAAACACTGAAAACAAGGTATAAATGATAGAAATATAAAATTTAATATTTTTATATTTTATTTAATAATAAAATAGAATAAATTATAAAAATTTAATTTATTATTAATTTTTTTTATTTAAAAGTTTAAAAAAATATAATACTAAAAAATATAATTACAAAAAATATAATTATAAAAATATAACATTCAATATTTTTTTATCAACTAACACAAAATTTCTAATTCAAATTCACAACAATGGATACCTTAACACTAAAAAATAAATAAAAAATATTTTATTCACTGCATGTTTAGGGGACTTCACGAGGAAGCTTTGCTCCTTCTTTTACCGATTTTGAGCCAACGATGAGCAGGTTTCGATAGTCTCCAATTTGCGTCACCACAAAATCCCTCATCAGGACTAGCGAATCCCAGTGTATGGGACTTTCAGTTCGAACGAGATGAAGAAGATGAAGTAACAAAGTGATCTCTTTAAATATGGGTTTTTTTTTTGTGACAAATATGGGGGTTTTAATTAACTTTTGGTAACTCCTTCCTACTTGAAACGGCGTTGTTTTCTTATTTTAACGCTAAAACTTAATACGACGTCGTTTTTCATTGTCTAGCGTGGCAAAAATTTGTCACATTACTGCTGCTGGAAAGGAGTTTGGACGGAAAAAGGAAAAAGGATCAACTAAGTGTATTTTTTTCAATGTCAAGAATATAAATAATGCAATTGAAAAATCAAAGATTAAATTAATGTATTTTTTAAATTTCAAACACTACTTTAAGGTTTAACTCAGTTGAAATGGAAAAGTAATTATCGAAATTAAGGTGACAATATTACGGATAAAATTGGGTCTAATAGAAAATAATGAAAATTGTGTTTAGACAAAAATATAGTATTATTTGAATTTAAAATATTTATTTAAATAATTTAATCCGGATAAGCATGCTTGAATTCTTTGTGCATTATTATTATAAGGCTACATCTATGATAATTATATTTTATTTTAGGTGACTAAAAATAGTTAAATTTTGACCGATGAATAGACAGACAACACATGACATTACTTAAAGTTGTGACTAAGTGTGAATTATAATGATTAGACAGAAGATTTTATGTCTTAGTAGGGAAGAGAAGAGTAATTTCACTTTCCTTTGTTTTATTAAACAATTTTTTCGACATTGTCATCAAAATTGATTACAAAACAAGTAAATACATAATCCAACAAACAAGAGCTATTTTTTTTTTTGTTGAGTAAAGATTTAAAAAAAAACTACAGATATTTTGATTAAAACACTGTCTCTTTCGACCACACAACATACTAGAGATTTCGATTAAAGCACCATATATCTCCTGCTCCTTTCAAGGGATGTAAAAGCAAGTTTGGCTTTCTGAATCTCTGCCTTTATCAATAATAATTCCAACAGACAAGTAGTCAAACTA
>NC_029787.2:1561117-1562552 GCF_000816755.2 Arachis ipaensis | reverse complement strand
TAGTATATATAGTATATACATAACGTAATCGAAAAATATCTATTATTGAAATCCAGTCATATACACCTGCCATTTTAGACTCGTAATACGAAAATAACTTATGAAGACTAAAGCATCGGGGTTATCATACTTAGTATACATTATTAAAAATTTTATGATACATTCCAAATTTAAAATCAATTTTTATACCTTTTTAAGAAAACCAACTATAATTATTTAGTTGTGGCGAGACTGCATAATCAAAATGTGATAAATTACTACTCGATGACAATTTTCTAAAGTGCTTTGAGAAAATACTTTAGGATTTTGAATTTATTAAATAAAATTTTATGCAAAATTATTTTGTATTGATTTTAAAAAAATTTTATCATTAGAATTGATATTGGTTAAAATTATAATTTTTTATCAATAAATTCATAAAATTATTTATTATAATTTAGCTATACTTTTTAAGTGCAGGTAAAATTATTCATAAACACCATAAACGCCGTAATTATATAAAGACATCTAGAAATTACACATGTTTATGTGTACATTTATTAAAATTAGTTATTAAAATTAGTTATTAATATAAAATATATATTAAAAATAAATAAACAATATATATTTATATACAAATATATAATGTACTAATTTTGGAATATAAATAATATTTTTATTATGTATATATATTACCTCGTTGCACCATAATACTTGCCACATGAAGTTGAGAAATAATGGAACTTGTCTCAGTTCTAAAGCAATTGTCAAATGAGGAAAACTCAACTCTTTACGTATCAATATTATTTGGCATCGTTATCATCACTATCTTCTTGTTTCTTAATTTCACAAGGAAAAAAAACAATCAAAACCTTCCTCCATGCCCACCAAAGCTACCTTTCATTGGAAATCTTCATCAACTAGGAACACTTCCACACCGTTCCTTCCATGAGCTCTCCAAAAAGCATGGCCCTCTAATGTTGTTGGAGTTGGGACAAGTCCCAACTCTAGTGGTTTCGTCTGCAGACGTGGCCAAAGAAATCATCAAGAATCATGATGTTGTTTTCTCCGATAGGCCCCAAACTACGGCTGCAAATATTTTTACCTATGGATGTAAGGATGTGGGTTTTGCACCGTATGGTGAAGAGTGGAGACAAAAAAGAAAAATTTGTGTTCTTGAACTTTTAAGCGTCAAAAGAGTTTGTTCTTTTTGCTTTGTTCGTGAACAAGAGGTTGCCGAACTGGTTAGTAGACAAATAATTATATTTTTAACATATTTCCTCGTGTAAAATTATTTTTTTAGCATAAAATGTAATTTATGTTTAGATTAATAAAGATCATTTTAAATTTTTATACACATATTCATGTTAGTCATCATTAGTAGAATTTTTTATTTTGCAAATTAATAAATTCAACTATAATTAACATATTTCTGTCACCAGTGATTATATTTATA
>NC_029787.2:1554303-1560935 GCF_000816755.2 Arachis ipaensis | reverse complement strand
TACTATACTTTAAGTCAATATTTTTAAATATTATTAATTAATTACTGATAAAAAATAATAAATTATGTTAATTTTATTATATTATTTTTAAATATATATATATTACCATAGTTAGCTTGTATCCAACATTTTTATGTATATTATTTGACCGTATTTAATTTAATACATTTACATGTTTCGATACAACATATTAGGTGGGTGGAATACGTGAATCATATGTAAGAAACAAGGGATCTTGTGTGAATCTAAGTGAGTTGCTAATTTCAACATCAAACAACATAGTATCAAGATGTATTCTTGGACAAAAGTATAATCCTCCAAAAGATTGTAACGACAAAAATTTCGGAGAGCTTGGAAGAAAATTGATGAGACAATTTTCGTGTTTCAGTGTGAAAGATTTCTTCCCTTCATTTGGTTGGATTGATTCTGTTAGAGGTTTGATATCAGAAATGAATGCTACTTCTATAGCATTTGATTCTTTCTTAGAAGATGTAATTGAAGAACACATCATCAGGAGAAGGAATAAAGAGAAGAAGAAAGGTGATGATCATTTTGAGAAGAAAGACTTTGTTGATATACTTCTTGAACTTCAAGAGAATAATATGCTTCAGTTTGAGGACTCTCAAGATAACTTGAAAGCAATCTTAGTGGTATCTCTTTCTCTCTCTCCCCCATTTATTTTTATAATTTTATTATTACATGAGCTTTACTACTAGGGAAAGTCTCGAGGGCTAGCAATTTTTTAAAAAATTGGTCAGTACTTAACCATCAAAAGAAAATTGAATGATTTTCCACCATTGGATTTAATCTCCCACCATTAAAAACACTATTGATAACTAATTGATAGTTACAAAACACAAAAATTATTGACCCCTAGCACTCCTCTTACTACTACATGAGTTTTATCGTAGTAATTCTAGAACTAATATGTACAACAAACTTTAATTTCTAAAAGAATATATTTATTAGAAAAAAGATTAATGCAGGTTTTTCTTATTATTTTGATAGTTTATAATAGAGTAAAGTAATAAATAAACCTTTGAGAATTTATATTTTGAATATATTAGTCTGTAAAAAAAATAAGGTTAAAGTATATTTATTATCCCTGAAGTTTGACAAAAGTTTTAAAAATACTCCTAAGTTTTATTTTGTTTCAATTTTGTCCCAAAAATTTTTTATTTGCATTAAATATACCCTTAACAGCTAAATTTTCAAAAATATTAAGTCCAATCTAACAATAATGCATAAAAATTATGCTTGATTTGCTTGTGTTGAGGGTTGTTCTTATGAAATTGTTATTGAATTGGTATTAAATTTTTTGAAAAATTAGCCGTCAGGGGTATATTTGATGCAAATCGAAAATTTTTGGGACAAAATTGAAACAAAATAAAATTTAGGAATATTTTTAAAACTTTTGTCAAACTTTAAGAGCAAAAAATATACTTTACCCAAAAAATAAGTATCAATAAAGTCCTTTAAAATAATAAATGTAGGCATAATATCCTTAAATTATCTCCTATAATTAGAGTGAAAAGTTATAATTTTAACTAACTTATCTACATTTATTATCTTAAAAAATTTTATTAAAAAGTTTTTCTAATAATTTCAGGACATGTTTGTTGGAGGAAGTGATACTACCTCAACAACTCTAGAATGGACTTTTGCTGAGCTCCTCAAGAATCCAAAAGCCATGAAGAAAGCTCAAGAAGAGGTAAGGAGAATTGTGGGGAGAAAATCAAAAGTGGAAGAAAATGATGTGAATCAAATGAACTATTTGAATTGTGTGATCAAAGAAACTCTAAGATTGCATCCTCCAGTTCCTCTCTTAGTTCCTAGGCAAACAACTTCAAGTGTGAAAGTACAAAGTTTCAATATTCCTCCAAAAACTAGAGTGTTTATAAATGCTTGGGCGATTCAAAGAGACCCAAAATTGTGGGAGGAGGCTGAAGAGTTCATTCCTGAGAGATTTGAAAACAACCAAGTTGATATAAAAGGGTTGGATTTTCAATTAATACCATTTGGTGTTGGGAGAAGAGGTTGTCCTGGAATTTCATTTGGGCTTGTTTCTACCGGATATGTTCTTGCTAATCTTCTATATTGGTTTGATTGGAAGCTGCATGGTGAAGATGAAGGTGACATAGACATGGATGAAATGTGTGGACTCACTGTTAGTAAGAAAGTCTCACTCCATCTTCAACCCATACCATACTCTCTTAGTTCTTAGACTTAATGTGTTGTAACGATAAGAGGCGTAAAATATCGTTTTTGTCCCTAATATTTGGGGTAAGTTTTATTTGTGTCCTTAATGTCTAAATCGTTCTATTTGTATCCCTAACGTTTGTAAGAGTGATTCAGTGTTATTTTGCTATCAATTACACATCATGAGGTTTAGTTGGAGTTCTAAAAATCTCTTCTTGAAGTTAGAATACAAATGTGTAGGTCAAAACCGATGATCCACTTCAAATAATAACTCATTAAAAGTTGAATCTAATTCCTGCAACATTTACATAATTTACTTTTTAAGGGACATAATTGAACCTGAACATAAATTTTGGGTACAATATTAAAATCGAACACATTCAAGTGAGACTTAATTGAAAATGAATACATCCAAGTAAGAATAATTGAAAAATACAATCTAATTTATTAGTATACTTGACGGCAGGATAACAATGAATTATTTTTATAAACGTTATATAAGGATACAAATAAGACGATTTAAACGTTAGGGATATAAATAGAACTTATCCCAAACATTGAAGACAAAAACAATACTTAAGAGTAGATACTTAAAAAAAATATTTTTAGTGACAATATCTATTACTTTTAGCGACAATAAAAATAATCGTTAATATATTATTTATTGACAACTATATATTGTTTGCCTTATTTTTTATTGTTAAAAATATTGTTTGTCTTATAATTTGTTATTATGATAACATATAATAATAAAATCAAATATATATGAATACCACAAAATAATAAATTAATTAAAAGAAACAGTGACCATATATATATGTTATTATAATGTCATTACTATTGTTAAAAATTTGTCACAACCTAATTTCTTTTGTAGTGTATGTAATAATGGATATGTTATTTGTAATTATTTTTATTACATGATAAAGAGATGAATGTGAAATTAATTAGTGTATAAATAATATTTTCATTCTTTTCATATACTTGGTAGATATTTCATTCTCCAACGTCTTATTCCTTTTGATATTTTCACGAGAAACAAACAAGGGACACCGATTAAACCTCATCACATGCATTCCACTATAGCAATTAGCATGCACCTTGCTTGTCAAATGTCATTTTCCAATTTCATTCATAACATTACAATTATTGGACTATATATACTATTTGGATTTTTTATTATATACAACAACTTGTTTATTAGAGAGACCTAGGAATTTTGATGTCAATTACTAAACGATTATGACTATATATATCGGGTAAGCCAGTCGTATATTTAATGCTATTCAGATAGGTTTCTAAGTGCGATAACTGTTTTCCATTTTAAATAAAGTAGGTTTTTCATAAAGAAGATTTAGCTCAGCATGTTCTATTCGATACGGATAGGAGAAGAACCCAATTCGATATTCTTTTCTTAAAAAAAAAACTCAATTTTATTTTTTATCAGTTTTATTTATCTTTATTTTCACTTCTTACACTACAAGAAAAAAGGCTTATGGCCACGCTTTTTTCTTGCCACGCTTCAAAAGCGTGGCCAAAAATGGTCAATGACCACGCTTTTATGAGGGTGGCGATTAAATAGAGATTTGGCCACGTTTTTTCTTGCTACGCTTTAAAAGCGTGGTGAAAGAGGTCAACGGCTACGCTTTTATGAGGGTGGCAACTGATTCGAAATTTGGCCACGTTTTTTTTGTCACGCTTGAAAAGCGTAGCCAAAGAAAGAAACAGGCACGCTTTCAAAGCCTGGCAATAGGGTTTTGTTATAGGAGCGTTTTAAAAGCGTGGCCGTTTCCTGTAAATCTTTTGGCACGCTTCAAAAGCGTGGCCAAAAGGTTAAAAAAAAAGCTTTCCTTCGTATATGAACAAAAAAGCTTTCGTTCTCTTAATCATTTATGACATCCCTAATCCCTAGTCCCTAATCCCTAATACTCCTAATAACAAACCCCTAACCCTAAGTGACTCACGCAGCGCCTCCTTCAGTCTCTAACCCCTGTTCTGAAATCTCCATCCTCCTCAATAGCGCCCCCTCCATCCGTAGAATCGTAGACCGTAGCGCGTCTCTACCTCCTCCTCCATCCGCGGCGCCCTTCTCCTTCCCCGCCATCCTACTCACGCAATCTGCGGCGGTGGTGCGTTCCTCGTCGCCAAGTCACGAGTCCCTACCGCGGCGCTCTTCTCCGTCGTAGAGAGCGCCATTGTCCAAGAATCCCTCACCGTCACCAAGCACCTCTCCGCGGCCAAGAGGACCGCCGTCACCAAGCACCTCCTTTGTCTCTGTCACCAAGCAGCCCTCTCCGTCACCAAGAAAGACTGTAAGCACTTTATATTCAGTTGCCATTTTGCAATTGTTGTGGTTGAGTTTGTTATCTAAAGATTGTAAGCACTTTATTTTCTAAAGTTCTCTAGTATTCTCTTGGTTGCTATTCTTGATTCTTGATTTTCGTTATGATTTTTTACTGCTTCTATCTTTTCTTGTTTTGTACTTGATTTTTAGTTCTTGATTTTTCCCTGCATCTATTTTTCATTGCTCGTTTCTGTTCTTGATTTTTGTTCTTGTATTTTGTCTACATCTATTTTTCACTGCCAGTTTCTGTTCTGTTCTTGATTCTTGATTTTTGTTGATTTTGAATTTGTTCTCTAACTTTTGTGGTTGCAGTTTTTTAATTATTTGATTTTAATTTGTTGTTTGGTGTTCTCATGTCAATTTTGGTTTAGTGCTCTCTGTTCTTATTTTATTTTATTTTATTTTGATCACTCAGACTCAGGTTTTGATCCCAGAATTGTAGAATGGAATAGGTGATAAGCTTCCTAAATTTTATTATTCTGTAGGTGGTCGTACTGCTGAGATGCTTAATCTATTGGCAGCGTTACAGAAAGATAAGTTCAATCCCAGATTCTATGTTGCTGCTGCTACTGATAATATGAGTCTTCAAAAGGCTCAGTTGCTGGAGAATTCCTTGGTAGATCAGGTGAATTTTTGTTTGACTCTAGAACCTCTGTTTATTTTATTTTATTTTTTGTGAACTTTGTTTCAGTTGTGCCATGTGTGTGTTCCGAGTTTTGGTTAACTTTTTCTTTTTTTGATGGGTGAGGGTTTTGGAATTGTTCAATGTATATTATGTGTTTAGTCAAATTGAATTGCTGATATATGCAGAAAGTGTGCTATCCTGCAATACTAGATGGCCAATCTTTGGTGCCTTTAGATTTTAGTGCTAAATTTGTCGAACTTACAAAAGATAAATATTAAATATTTAAAAATATTTTTTTATATTTCTTAAATTAAATATTAATTTTTTTTAACCTTTTTTGCAAATTAGGCACTAAACTTTAGACAGCATAGTGATCAGCTTCCACAATTTGTGACTTTGTGCACCTTTGTTGTTGTTTTCTAATTGTATGTTTTAAATATTAATGGACCAAAAGAGAAGATTCCAAAAGACTAAGAACTGAGAGAGTTTTATCCCAAGTTAGTTTTTATACTTTTATACATGTTAAAAGTTTTTTCTTCTTTTCTAAACAAAAAATTCTCTCTTAATTCATGTGATGGTAATGTGTCTTTGTAAGGAAATTCTAGCTCACATATGCTTTTTCTTTCTTTGGATGCATGTAGTATTTTTACTTCTATGTTAAAATGTGATATATATGTTGAAATGCAGTATTCTTTTTTTGGAGGCAATATTGGAAGAGATGGGTCGTGCTACCCGACTGTTAGGGGTTGAGCTGCCAATAGTGCAAGCAAATATTCTCAGTCCCAGTGCTACCCGACTGTTAAGGGATAGATTACTTCATTGAACTTGAGATTTATTTTGTATTTGAGTATTAATTTTTTAATGTATAAAACAATTATAGTAAAAATTATATATGTCACTAATTACTGTTTAAGTTGTCTTGTAATCAAAATTGCATACTATATTTATCGGTTTGGTAATAAAAAAGGACTAAATTTATATTGTGCAGTGATGAAGGTAAAATAAAAAAAAATGAATTTTTTTTTTAAATTTAATAAGGCCATCGCCACGCTTTAAAAGCGTGGCCATATCTCTCTCCATTGCCACACTTCAAAAGCGTGGCCATATCTCTCATATACGGCCATGCTTTTAAGCGTGGAAATATGTAAAAAGCATGGCGATAGGTCACAAAAAACGTGGCGATAGAGCAACTGCCACGCTAGCAGTTGTGACCCTTTCAAAAATGTGGTGTAGCTCAAAAAGCGTGGCAAAAAGTTATCGCCACGCTTTTTTCAGCTTTTCGCCACGCTTTAAAAGCGTGACAATAGAAGTATTTTCTTGTAGTGTTAAAAGCTTTTTTTTGGGTCAAATTTATTAATTTTATATTAAAGTTACAAATTATTAATTAAAAATCATCTCATGTTTCATTTTGATATATGCATTTGTGTAAATTTTATGAAAATTAGTTCTGGATATTATTGCAAG
>NC_029787.2:1553186-1554235 GCF_000816755.2 Arachis ipaensis | reverse complement strand
TAATTATTACTACTAATTTATATATTAATTTTGTTTTAAAATTTAGTTTTATTTATTTATTATTATTGTTTTTGTTAAACAATTTCAACAAAAAGTAATTGTTTTATATTTGGTTACATTATTGGTCTACTAAAGACATATAACTATATACATATCCTTTCAATAAATTAAAAATAAGTAAGCAGTCAAAGATATTGAAAATAAAAATTGCTTTTCAAATCAGACCACGTCATTATAATGTTCTAATTGAGAGTGACAAATGAATACGACCTTCATAGAGTTGGATAGATCGATAGATCTAGGTATGTGTGTACCACGCATAATAGAACATGATTACAAATATTCAATAAGAAAATTGATATCCCAAACTAATAATATCCACTTAAGAGAAAAAGTTTTTCGTTGCAAATTAATTAATAGTATCGTATATCTTATTATAACATCTTTTTATGTGTTTTCTATTATGTTTTTTTCTCTCAAAGTATTTGCAGGTTGTAGATTCTATTTAATTGATCTATTTTTTCGTTTATTCTTAAATTTTAGTTGTTTTTACATTTCTAATTCTAATATATTATGTTTTATTTAAAAAAAAAAGTTATTTAACACGTCAATATATGATCTACTGTCAATCAATTATACAAATTGAATTGAACAAATACAAAAATTATAATATTTATGTAATAAATAATTAGAAATTGAAAAAGACTTTTACTCTTAAATAAATTAGTGCTTATTAATGCAACTCTAGCTAGTTCAACATAATATGAATGACGCTTTCAATGTGACTCTTAAATTGTATTTGATATTTATAATCACCAAAAAAAATCTGTATAAAAATATCATTATTCTTTTTATAGTTATCATAAGCGGCATGGCACTACTCTTGAATTCTCTTTCTTAATTCCAATAAGGTACGTATCAATGCAAGTTTTTCTAATTTTCTCTTTAAGCTGCCGAATTCTATAATATTTAATCATTAACGGAGAAAGAGATGCAGATGAAGATAGTGATCCCTAATTTTGTCTTTTTATTTTCTTGGATAAAATAAT
>NC_029787.2:1551459-1553145 GCF_000816755.2 Arachis ipaensis | reverse complement strand
CATCCACACGACTCTTGAAACATATGTAATTAATAATTCAACAAGGTGAATTCTACCCAACCCCTCTAAAATAATATGTAAGTTACCTTTTATGATATGTCACATTTTAATTGGTCATTATTTAACTATAGTTGGGTTATTTTGTAATTTATTATTTGAGATGAGTAATTGTATAATTTCTTAAAATATTAAAATTTTTCCCCGTTAATTAAAGCACGTTCTCACGCAATCTCTTTCTACATTGCATCATTTCTTAAAGTTGAATTTCCATGGCTCGTAACTTCCCTGTTCTTCCCAGTATAGCCAGCGCCGACTTCATTGCTATCTCTTGTCCTCTCACTCAATCTCATATATCGTTCAAAACTACGATTTTTATCAGCTGTAGCAAACAAAAAAACTTCATAGAATAAAAAAAAAAAAAAAAAAAAAAAAAGAGATTGAGTGAGAGGACATGAGATAGCAATGAAGTCGGTGCTGACTATACTGGGGAAGAACGAAGAAGTTACAAGCCATGGGAATTCAACGACTCGTTAAGGAATGATGCACTGTAGAAAGAGATTGCGTGAAAGGCGGGTAGAATTTTAATATTTTAAGAAATTATACAATTACCCATCTCAAATAATAAATTGCAAAATAACCCAACTATAGTTAAGATAATAACCAATTAAAGTGTGATACATCATGAAGGGTAACTTACATGTTATTTTAGAGGGGGTAAGATAGAATTCACCATGCTAGAAATCGAGAGGGTATCAGCAAAAAACCAGCTAAATATTTTTGGGTAAATCCAAAATTTCTACGTGGATGATGTTTATGTTAGATATTAGGATGTTTTTTTTACTAAGTATCAAAATGTTTTTTTTTTCATGTTAAATGGATTTTTTTATATATTTTATAAATTTTTTTATATACTAAGAATCGGAATTGTTGGAAGTTCCGTGATTCCCACTCCTATTTCTCCAACGTATCATTCAGAATTTTAATTTGGGGTGAGAAATAATTAATATCAAATATTATAAATTAAAAATAAATAAAATTAATTAAATATAATTATAAATTAATTAAATTATTTACTTTTTGGCTGATCACCTCTTGATTCCATATACTTTTCCTTAATAATTTATGAACCTCAACAGAAAAATCATCAGATACACAAGAATAAGTAAACACATACATCAAAGCAAAATAATTAATTAACCTAATCAATCATGTTTAAAAATATGAAATCAATATTCGTATGCATCTATGTATATTTGGCGGATCTTAAATGACAGATAATTTAATATTTTTAAATTAAATTCTTGTTGTGACGAAATAGTTTAAGCAAATGTCTACTTCCATTTCTCTACATTAAATAGATAACATATTTTATAAATATTTATAAAAAATATTTTCATCAATACTAAAAATTAAATACACAATCATTTTGTATTTATTTATATATATTTATTAGAGATATAACTATTTATATTATCATCTTCTATTAATTTAAATTTTTAAAAGAGTGATGTCATAACATGATATTAAAATTTTATATCTAAAAAAATTAGAATTCAATCGTATCATCTAAAATTAAAAGAAAAATGATATCATAACGAGAGTATATATTTTACATAATTTTTAACAAAGTGGCAACTATTAAAATAATTAAATTTTTATCAAAATATAAATATATAATTACTTATT